>NW_028261386.1:70526208-70676208 GCF_051295495.1 Thamnophis sirtalis | reverse complement strand
AGAGATAAGGCTGTGTGCTTATTTTAATTACCATTAATTTACACCCTGCCACCTCCAGACAATAGGTTCAAATAGCTGAAAGGAATAACTGGACTTACTTGCCATAAGGTACATTTCTGGCAGAAGGCACTGCTGCATAATAGAAGTTTTTGTATTCATCCATCCAGACTTCTGCTGCTCTGCGTGTATTTCTGAAAATAATTTAAGGCATAGTATTAATTTTGTGCTCTGGTATTTGTTTACTCCTTTGGGTAGTGAAAAGTCTTCCACTTTAAGGGCAACGCTAAGCAGAATATGTTATCTCTCAAAAAGCACAACTATTTGTTGGCTTTGTATTCTTTAGCTCCTTTCTTCAGGATTTGTCTTTGTGGAAGGAAAATGGCATGAAGGATCACTTTATTTTGGCTATGAGTCAGTAGACAAAGTTCCTATACTTAGACTAAAGAGTACATCTAGCATTGTTCCATACTCCAAAACCCTGGCTAAGTAGGAGTTACGTATACTCATTTATCTTGTACAAGGCACTGTCTCATTTTAAAGACACAATTACCTTATGTTCTCACATGGAAAAAACAGATTATGTAGTCTTTTCTAGATTCTTCATCATGTCACTCCCAAACTACTAGAAGAAGTGGAACTAGAAGGGATGCGGTATTCTACTTTCCCTGATGTGATTCTACCTTTTAAAGTATATCAAGCACATTTCTGGCTAGCAATTCAGAAGAGTTCTGAATTCTTTTGCTCAATCTCCAATTCCCTACCTACCACTTAGCAAACTCCAAGTCCTAAGACTTCTCTCAACAGGATGCTTTCCAGATTTATGAAAGTCAAATCCCAGATTTCACTAGCCAAATGCCACCTTATTAAGCCATTTGGCACAGAGGCTAATATTTAATAATTAAGGTAGATCTATACAAAACTTGTTTATATATTGGAGATACACTGATTCCTTTTCTGTTTTAACAAAAAAAAATGGAAAAAACCTGCCGGATCACCAAGGAATATATTAACACATGGATGGTATACAATAAATGTATCTGGAAATGTTTCCAAACTCAAAAAAATACTATATACTATATGTATGTATACATACAAATATAATGACATAGACTATAGCAAATTCTTTGTTATCATTATTCATATAATAATGATAACAAAGGATTTGCTATCATCTAGGTCTTTACATTGTTCTGAAAGTTTGTTTCCAATGTTAATGATAACATTGAAGTTTTCAAATAAACTAATCAAAAACTACATAAAACATTTTTATAATGTAAATATATAATCTGCAAAAAAATTTTTTTTTTACATTTCTGCTGATTGGTATTGTTTTTGTTATGGTCTTGGTTTTATTGTTTGGTGAAGGACCCCATCTCTTGATTATATGTGCTAACAACCATTGATTGTGACATTCTTCCTAGCTGTGCATGTTAATTTTTGTATTTATGATGGAAATTTGTTTTTAATTTATTTTAAGATTGTTTGCTATCTGGAGTCACTTGCTGAGATGGATGGCCATGTAAAATGAATGAATGAATGAATGAATGAATGAATGAATGAATGTTATTAAGTCTTAAATTTACCTTGCAAAAACAGTTCCACTTCCCCCTGGGAAGGTATAAGGATGTTGCTTGCGGAAGACATGACCAACTCGGCTGCACGGGATGATTTCAAGACTCCCACCGCATTGCCACACACGGAATGAAATCTCTGCATTCAGAAAACAACCAATGCAAATAATAGGTTTTTTTTCCTTCTCCCCCCCCCTTCCATCTTTCTATACATGCTTCTTTTCCATCTAATAAGATACTTTTTTTTTAAAGTGAAAAATTCCCTGCTTTTAATTGAAAAATTAAGCATATTTATGTAACTATGGAGTTATTATAGTTCTATCCAAAATGGGTCACTTTCTGTATTTGCAGTTCAAATAAGTAAACGGTGGCTCAAAATCCAATGTTTAGCAGATAACCACAATAATATGGACATCATACAATTACTTGGCTTTTATATGAACACCCAAGTGTCATAATGAGAAAATGAAGTTGAGATTTATAATTAAATATAAAGTCACATATGCTCTTAAAGTATAAGTTTCTAGACTAATAATACAAAATTAGTTTAATTTATCTAAAGAAAATTCCCAATGATGACTATTCCTATGAACTACATGCCCTACTTTTAAGTATTTAAAATGCACGGAATATCTTTGCAACCTTGTTAAATGAAACACTTTGACAAGTATTTTTAATTAGCACAGAATGCATTTCAAGTAATTTATGACTTTTAAATATAAAGATCCTGTGGCTGCTTTCTTCAAACATTTCTCTGACTTTCTACTTCATACTTATTTTTTTGATAAAAAGACTAATTTTACAATGGAGCCCTGTTGTGGCTGAATATTTGCCAATAACCTACTTTAAAGTATTAACTGCTGCTTTAATCCACTCCAGGCAGAGATCTAAAGACATGAACTGACAAAAATGAGGCTAAGATTTGCTAGCCTTCAAAAACAATGCTGTAAGTAAAAAATTCATACCTAGATTTTCTCCACCCCATACATCCATCATCATATCATACTTTCCCAACTCTTCAAAATAAAGTTTGTCCATCACAAAGAGTCCACCAGCTATCATTGGTGTTCTAAAAAGAAATAGTAAGACGTAAAGAGCAGACAACGGGCATCAAATATTCACACATTAAATCTTAAGGTTCCAAATGAGTACTTTCTGTCCATATTTAAAAACTATTAAATTCTTTATTAGCCATCTATACTCATTGCTCCAATGGAAAACTCTATCACTCATTCATGAACTCAAGATTTATATATGGTCAACTAGGTCTTAATTCTTTAGATGTATTACTGATGTATAAGATGTATAACTGGTTACCAAAAATTTCTGAAATACAAAGTACACAATAATATCAAGCCATAGTTATTCTGTAAGATATAAGTTGGTTCTTAAATAATGTTACCTTTGAATTATTTTACTAGCATTTTTACCCAATGATCTGTCCAACTTAAATAATATATTCTGCTACCATATAACAGTCATGCTTTCAAGTTTATTTTTCATAGAATCTTATAGAATTATAAAATGTGCTGCTAGTGTAAGCAACGTTATTATGCATAACAGAACTTTGCAGCAGTACCAATTTTGATACTTGCATGGGAAGAGAAATGATTCCTTTAACAATAATTTAATAATACTGGAGAAATTAAATTTCAGCCTGCCTAAGTTTGATTATTACTAGTGATAATCAAAGTATGAAAACAAGAAAAATATACATGTTTTTATCTCTTGTTGCACTTTTTTGGTCCCAGCACATTACTATGAGATCAAGTAATTCTCTATCTGCTGATCTGGCCACCATGTTAATTAGAGAGCCTTGCGTCATTTGTTCTACTTTCCAGATGTGGTTGCACAGCAAGAAAGTAAGCCAATAAACCAAGGCCCACAAATAATAGATTTCAATTCCACACATGTTTTTAAAACATTATAATTTGCTTTTTTGCAATGTACCCAACTTCATGTAAACCTTGTGCAGGTACTGCTTCACTATGTATTATTTGCAGTAATAGTTTCATCTAAGAATGCAATGTTAAGGAGTGTCAAAGCAATACATTTGTTGTAAGGTATGAAAATGGCAGAAACTAGTCATGTCTGTGTTCAGGTATGCGGTATTTTGAAATCACTTGCATTTGGCAATACTGAGTTGCGTGTTTTAGGAGGTGTCAATTTAATTACAACAGCAGCCTGCCAAGTCTAACTTCAGAGGTGGTAGATCAAAGTTGCACTTACTAACAACAAAATATTGTTTTGTAAGGGGATGGGTGTTGGGAGGAACATACTTTATGGAAGCAACTGGATTTCCTTGCCGTGCTCTTCTTTGCTCAGGTGTCATGTAATCCCACTTGAACACCAGATTCCAATCAAAGCCTAAGAGATTGTAGGGAGAAACAGAAGGAGAAAATGGACAAAGTCACAATGTACATGCCTGGATATTAATAAATGTCCCCTTTATCTTTTGCCTAGATATATGGTCGCTGAGTTATGGATTGTAGATATGAAGCTATTCAGATATGGTTTAATTCCAGGCTCAATTTACCTGAATGTCTTTGCTGTTATATAACACTTTCAGAAATAGATGTTATAGAAATTAAGATGAGATTAGGAAAATCCCAAAACAAATTTAAGTGCTTTTAAAGTAGAAAAGTGATATTAATTAATTTAAACATTAGTAAATAATGTCCACCTTATTTTTTAAACAGTTTTTTTATTTCCTAATTTCCATCCCCTTTTATGACATTACCACAAAAAAATATTCTTCACAATTTCAACTTAGTTTGGATTGCAATAAACCTTGTCAGATTCCCCAGTTTTGAAAGGTCAATAGGCAATCTGAATATTTATCCCGTTTGATTTTTGTCTATTTGGCTATACTTTAAAACTGTTTTGACTTATTTTGTGCTTGGGAGGAAATTACAAAAGAAATCTATGTGTAAGCAGCAGGTATCAACTGATCTGATCAGTAGATGGCACCGAAGTCAGAAGCTTGAATCTGTGTTTCTTGTCTTCCCTGGCAATTTTTCTACCTCCAGCTGCTATTTCCAAAAATATTATTTTAGCTTCTCCACTCCCACAGCAGATACCATCTGACTACATTTTGAAGGAATGGCAATCCACTGACACCTCCTCAAGCTCCATGGGAACCATCTTTTGCTTAAACCCCTCTTCTCCAAGAACTGTCTTTGGCAGAAACCACTATCCAGCTATCATACAACATCAGAATATAACAATGAAAGGGTGTGTGTGTGTGGATTGGACAGCCTCCTGCTAGCTATCCTCCTGCTTGTATTGCCACTACTGTACTACTCAATACTACAGTACTCAGTACTGCCTCTTACTAGCTTTCCTCTCTGATAACTTATCAGAATGTGGGCTGCTGAGTCCTCCCATTAAAGGTAGATTAAAACTATCTTCCATGTTAATCATGCTATGAATCTTGCAGCATGTAATTTCCCAAAGATGTCACAAGTGCTACATTTGCAAACAATTTTTCAAAAGATGTTTAGTTGCATTCTTAGCATTTTAGGCACATAAGACTTTCGGGCAACCAGCAGTACTTTTCCATGCTAATAGAATACCATACTTTAAAAAAAAGACCCAATTTCCATCATTGGAAATTATAGCCGTGTCATTTGAAAAACATGCTTCCTTTTAATACTACACTGTGTTGAGTAATAGAGCAACATGCTGAGCTTACCAAGTCTTCATTTACAGCAAAACATTACATTTCATTGTATAAAATGCCATTAATATAAAAATAAAGTTAAAACCTCAACATGTATATACACACCAGTAAACGTTAGGGGGCTCTTTTGGAACACGAATGAATAATAGAGCACAGGAAAACCTGTAACATCCATGGTATTAAAGAAGTACTACTGACACTAATACATAACATGAACATATCAGCTCAGTTTGATCAGAGGGTCATCGCAGACTGGGCACTGAGATAACCTGTGTGGTTACAGGACCACACAGATGTCGCCTTTTTATTTTTTTTCATACTGAAATCAAATCATTGCCACCTATATTCCAATGTCTCCTTTTTCAACCCTTTTCACAACTACATGTGATCCCAAATTGCACAATTACAGTTGTGATCCCAAATTGCGCAATTACAAAATTACATTTCTTATGCTGAGAATGGCAATATACTGTACGAGCAGCATTTTTACACTCAAGGGATTCTACCTATTATAGCATGCCAAAATAGACTGCCACGATCATCAACTATCCAGAGCAAAAAACCCTCACAATAGATGCCATACAGAATGTAACAGAGTACCCAGGAGAGGTGATTGATGATGTCAAGGATACAAATGTGTTCTTAACCTTAGCTACAACAGACTTTGATAGCAATGCTATTATTAGGGGTCCAGATTTCCCTCTTTGCTTTTCATCTTTGAATTCAAGAAAATTCACGTCTAGGCTTTCCTAATTCATTTTACAAAACAAATGAAGGACAAATCCTTCACACAAAGGACAAATATGAAAACCTGAAATCAAAAATCAATACTTAGTGTTCTTCCTTATCTTTTTTAAAAATCCTCAATACTATAACATTGGCTGTTCCAATATTGCTAAAATATTACATTGCAATTGGATTCCCTTGCAGAGAGTTGAAGATAAAATCTATTTGTTCAGCCCTTCACATTATTTTAGAAAAGCATGTTTATAAAGATACATTACATGCAGACATAAACACAGTTCTTTTCTCACATTATATGAGATGCAGAATCGTGGCCTTATTTAAATTGTCAAGGAACCAGGAACCAGATATATATCTACACAGCACCAGTAGGGATGTCAATAGAAAAGAGAGATAAATAACGAATAATGCATTAAAATATATTTTAAAAAATTCCAATTTCTACACTTGCATCAAATGTTGAGACACAAGTAAAGGTGGAATTCGTATCACAACATATATCATCATTGTGATGCAAACTTGGCTTTCTGTAGATGACTCTGATTATATTATCCTGAAGCAGTTGATGGAAGTGTCAGGGGATTGAGGGTACAAAATATTCTGAATTTGAAACAGTGCTTTTAATTTCAAAACAGGATGTTCCAACAATTCCAGGAGTGATTTGAATTCAGAGCAGCTCTGAATCAATTTCAAAACAGCCAGCTCAGGGTTCAAATAGGGATATTTGAAGATCAAAAACACTTAAGCAACCCACATAAGATTTAAAGCAACCATTCCAAAATGTTCAAGTTCAATATATTTTGAGTTCCCATGATCAAGAGGCTTGAAATTAATAAACAATGTGCTGGAATTCCCAATCTATTTTCTTCTTTTCATCTACTTAAGTGAAGCAATTAACATTCTGCTAGATAAGCTTGACTCTTGGTGACTTCAAAGGCACAATGACGTACCTTTCTCAGCAGCGAGGCGGATGTGATTTGATATTAACTATCTTTTCTGATGTTCTTTGAATTTCTCAGTTTAGCCCAGTGTTTCTCAACTTTGACCACTTGAAGTTATTTGGACTTCAATTCCCAGAATCCTCCAGCCACCCATCCAGGTTGGGGAATTCTGGGAATTGAAGACCACACATATTCAAGTGTTTAAAGCTGAGAATCACTGGTTTAACCGATAACCCTAGAACAGCCCTGGTAGTTTCCCCCATTCCAAATACTAATCAGATCTGATTCTGATTAGCTTTTCTTGAGGTCAGCTTAGTGCTGCTACCTGAACTGAATGAATTCTAATCCAAGAATAAAAAACTGATAGTCATTTGCTGAATTTGAATTCAGCAAATGACTAGAATTCGATTTCATTCTAATCTAGATACAGTTTCTCCTTTATGGACCAGATTTGCAGGTCCTGAATGTAAATTCAATCCCAGATACTGAATACATACATCACTTAGGAGAGATTTTTTTTTATCATTTTCACTACTTTTCCTTGAATATATAGAAATGTTTTAGAAAGCAAGAAAAGGAAAACAGGTACCATATTTTTCGGAGTATAAGACACACTTTTTTCCCTCCTAAAAAAGGCTGAAAATTTGGGTGCATCTTATACTCCAAATGTAGCCCTACCACTTGCTGGCCCCTACCCTACCCTTCGGCTTCCGTACGGTCTCTTCCTGGCTGCAGATTACCACCAACAATGGCTTGTGTTTCTGGGCTCTGCATGTTGCGTTTTCAGCCTCCAAATGCTTGAGGTGCAGTACCCAAAATGGCTACCCGGAACAGCTGCTGCCTTCTCTTACCCCTTCTCTGCTTTGCCTGCTTTAATCACTGGAACTCCCTCAGAGGATCCGCTGTGCTTTTGAAGCTGTGTTTCAGCCCAAAAATGAGCTAAGTGATCTTCCATGCTTTGCCTGCTTTTTTAATTGCTGCTCCCTCCGGCAATCAACTATGCTTTAGAAGCACAGCACCCATCATCCCCAACCTCAAAACCAGCAAGCAAACTAATGTGCTGAAGCTGACCAGGCTAAGGCCTAACTACCGTAGATGAATACCTGGTAGGCAGAATTCCCCCCCCCCTTTTTTTTCCTCCCTAAAAACTAAGGTGCGTCTTATATTCTGGTGCGTCTTATACTCCAAAAATACATTGTTTTATTTCAATTTCCCAAGTCTTCTTGACAAAGCTGAGACACAAACCTCACAGGTTCAAAACTGGCAGTTCCCACCTCTGAGCCATGGAACTATAAAAAACACAGAAAGCTGTTCTGTGGGGTGTCAGGATATTTGTATGTATTTTCTATAGCATCTCTTTTAAGACTTCAGGCAAAAATGTTTTCCATCCCTTAGATCTGGGCCTTTTAGCAGAAAGATTTCTGTTGCACACTGAAAAAAAACATGAATGTTGTTCTAAAGGCTGGAAGCATGCTTTGACATTTTACTCCATTTATTTACACAAAGGTAAAAAAAAGTACGTTTCTCAAGCTAGTATCTGGATTATCGTGACACATTAAGAGACCCAGGAAAGACTTCATATTCCAATAAAATACATACCGCCTTTTAAATCAGCTGAGGCTCCCACATACTGGAAATTGTCCATATTAATTACATCAATGATAGGAGATACAACTCGGGTCTTGTCCTGAAATATGTTTCAAAGCAAAGGTTAATGAACAATAGGCTCTTTGTGTTATTTTGAATGTTACAAAAAACATGCAAAAACATGATCTTATTTAGAAGGCTAGCTTTTAAATCCCATGTTATCCACATATAGAGTGGCTAGCATTGAGCCACCTCCCCCTCTAGAAAAAAGAAATCCACCGTCCTGCTCTAAGAACCTGCTGTTTGCTGGCAATTAAGTACAGTAGGCTTACTGAGCTATTTTGCTAATTCAATTCAATTCTCAAGCAAATTAAACATTCTAAATCATACAGGGAGAGGTTTGAAAAGGCTGTGCGTAGCATAAGGCCTGATTATTTGCCTTGCTCCCATGGTATCTACCCCACAACATCTGCCTAACTGGTTTGATCTGGTTTCTTCAGCTTTGAAGAGGCAGTATTTGCTGTCTGTTGCTGTCTTCTCAAGGTTGGCTTTGCATGCATTTGTTCTTAAGGCTTGGTCTTGTGTGGCCAGAATTTGTCTTTCTATCTTTTTCTTCAATTTCCTTGCTCTTAGCCCTTGCTAGGTCTTTAACAACAACAACTACTACTACTACTACTGCTGCTGCTGCTGCTACTACTACTACTACTATCATTATTATTATGTTAATCTTTGGTGAGATTCACAGCCTTTGGGGCTGGTTGGTAGCTCAACAGCTCGAATCCTAACCAAGGACCTAGGAACTGTTAAGGTAACGTCGGAAGATATAAGTTGTTCCAAGTAGGGTGGTTTTTTGTAGTGTCAGAATGTTCAAGTCAGGTAAATTTAGAATTTCCAAATAGCGAGGTAGCCCTTTAGGTATTGCTCCAAGGGCTCCAATTACAATCAGGACAACACACGATTTCTTTTTCCACAGTTGCTCAACCTCAATTTGCAAGTCCCGGTATTTTGTGATTTTTTTCTTGCTGTTTATCTTCAATTCATGCATCACCAGATATTGCAATGTCAATGAATCATCCTCCTCCTCCTCCTCCTTCTTCTTCTTCTTCTTCTTCTTCTTCTTCTTCTTCTTCTTCTTCTTCTTCTTCTTCTTCTTCTTCTTCTTCTTCTTCTTCTCCTCCTCCTCCTCCTCCTCCTTCTTCTCCTCCTCTTCCTCCTCCTCCATCATCATCATCATCATCATCATCATCATCATCATCATCATCATCATCATCATCATCATTATGTTTCAGAACCACTTCTTCAATTTAGAATTCAGTCAATAAACTTATTTAAAAAAACAAACCATGAAAGTACTGCTTAAAATTAAATGAAGGCTACTTCAGATAGCCAACTTATAAGCAGAATTGAGCCCCAAATTTCTGTTGCTAAGCAAGATAGTTGTTAAGTGAGCTCTCCCCCATTTTACAACTTTGCTAAGTGAATCACTGCAGTTGTTAACTTAGTAGCACAGTTGTTAACTGTCTTCCCCATTGACTTTACTCGTCGGGAGGTTACAAAAAGTGATCACATGACCCCAGGACACTGCAACCAACACAAATATGAGTCAGTTGCCAGCGCCTGAATTTTGATCCTGGAGATGTTGCAACAGTTGTTAATGTGAAAAATGTTCATAAGTCACTTTTTTTTTAGTGCCGTTGTAACTTTGAATGGTCACTAAATGAATGGTTGTAAAGTGGTGGACCGCCTGTACTTTTCAATGCAAAACAGAATCCAGAGGCCCATTCTTAGAGACCATTAAGATTATTTCTCGCAACTAACCTCAGCTACTCTCTCCAGGAGAGGCTCCAGCCAGTGCTCGTTGCATTCACAGTGACTATCCAAGAATGTAAGTACTTTTGCTTGTGCTGCATCTGCCCCACGAACACGAGAACGCATCAAACCTGAAAATCAAGGACACATACTTGGCTTGATTGCATTTTGCAACCAATTGCATTTTTGCTGTACTGCCTATTGTATTGTCCCCCCTCTGATATTAATCTACCTAACAATCTGATAGAAAGAGTGGTAAACCAATCAGAAGTTTTCCCATATAAAGTACCTAGGAAGACTTCAACAGAAACAATCTTCAGGCACTTTAACTTAGAGCAGTACAAGAAAGTCATTAGAAAAATCAGATCTCCACTTCGGAACTGTTGATTTAAGAAAGGCTTCCAGGAAGATGTTGATTAAGGAAAAAAAGTGAGCTGGAAAACATAATTTAAAATAGCTATCAGATGAAATGCCTGACTTCCATTGTGCAAACTATTATTTCTACATTCAGTGTGTTCAGAAACAGAAAACTGCTCTTTTAAACAAAGCTTTAATCTTCATATTTTTTCCAGTCCTAACAAGATGCTCACCTTCCCGGCGATCATTTCGCAGTATCTTCACTTTCTCAATTTTACCTAATAAAGCACCATCCTCTGCTAGAAAAGGGGGAAAAATAACCCAGTTAATTCTTTATCTTGAATCAAGAAACGATCACAAAGAATCTTCCCTCCTTGGAAAGTTCCCAATTTTCAGAACTAAAGCTCATCTGATTTCCTACAGTTTTCCACTATAAGCCTATTTTGCAAGTCTGAATGATGACAATTTCATCTTGAAAAAATAGAACAGGCAGCTTACTTAAGGCAAATTATGGCATTAAAGGTGCCAGAAAGTAAATGCTTTGGAAACTAAAATCAACCTAGCACCCCAGATGAATATATGCCCAGTAACTCAGAAAACTCCAGCAGTGTGGATTACAAGTCCCATAGTCTTTTGTCAGAACAACATAATATCACATGCATTGCACTAAATAACAGCCTTGTGAAAGTACTTACAATCATTGCTGTAGTCATCTACTAATATAATTTCCTTAATAAGATGTGGTGGGCTTTTTTTGAGAACACTAAAAAGAAAAGAAATTGAATGAGAATAATCACCTAGTTCAATGCCCCGAGAAAAACTATGAATTATCACTTTGTGGTAGCCCTTTGTGGTTTAAGAAAATGTTGCAGAAATACCTGACAACAGTTCGAAGGAGAGCTGATCGGGCCTCGTTGTGAAAAGTGATGATTACACTAGTAGCTGGTAAGTCTATCCGCCATTGTTTTCGTTGACACCTTAAAAAGAAAGACAAAAAGGCTCTAAGCTATGGTTCCATTTGCCCAAATGAACCCAGAAGGCTGCTTAATATTTAGTTTGAAGACTGCAGGAAATGTTACAAGCTTGTCACTAAGATGATCTAGATCAGGGGCCCCTAACCCTTGGTCTGTGGATTGGCACCACAGCATGCCAGAAATCAGGCTACACAAACTGAATCCATGGGATTCAGGCAGCATGCAAAATCACACCCCATTCCAGTCCACAGAAAAACTTCTCTCCACAGAACTGGTTCCTGGTGCCTAAAAGGTTGTGGAACTGTTGATCTAGACAACTTGCAAGTATGAGTCATATTCATGGTTGTCCCAAAGATGCTTCTTAAAAGTCAACTGGGCTTTCTGGTTTTTTTCCCCTTGAAAATGTTTCGCTTCTCATCCAAGAAGCTTCTTGAGTTAGCACTCATCTAATGACCAAATGACTGCTAAGGAATATAAAACTTCTCTCCACAGAACTGGTTCCTGGTGCCTAAAAGGTTGTGGGACTTCCATTCCCCACCATTCAGCCAGAACTAAAGAAGCTTCTTGGATGAGAAGCAAAACATTTTCAGGGAACAAAACCAAGAAAGTCCAGTTGCCTTTTGAAAAACACCTTTGGAACAAGCATGACCTGGATGATTGAGAATCTCCATAGACATTTATTCATGGGACAGTTACTATGTATTTATCAGTTATGTATTCATGTGTTTCTGATCCTTATAAGACATTATTGGTACCAACCTTTCAGTTTATAAAATGGAACACTTACTGTTCTTTTTTCCAAAAATACAAATTCCCATTCATGTGTAATTATTTGCTATATTTTTTTAATTTAAATGGGCTTTTAGAATGCCTGAAGGGGAAAGTCTCTTTTTCTGTAATGTCTTAGAGCTTAATAAACATAGACATTTCTAAGAATGCTTTCTTCCACGATTGCTTAGTGAGAATAAACAATCAACCTGAATTACTGCTGAAATATGCTGCATCATGTTTTTTTCACTTACAATCCATGATATACTAAGTTTTATCAATCCTGGGGAAAGAGGCTCTGTATGATGGCAAGACATACATATTTACAGTTTCACAAAACATTCAGCCTATACAGGGTCTAAAACAGATAATCAGGTTATTAGGTATCTGATATCCTGTTTCCTTAAGAGGTAGACAACTTACAAGCTATAGCCATGAAAAAACATGTAGTTCAACAAAATTCTATCATTAAAAATACAAATGATCCACATAAAGCTAATCAAAATGAATTAGTTTAGTAGTCTAAGAGGAATTTAGGGCTAAGTAAATCAAAAGCCAAATGTTTATAAACGACTTGGCTCATAAAGTGTTAAGCTGCCTAAAAATTTCATAGACAAAAGGACTGATGATCTGGTTGCCCAGCTCATCTCAATGACAAGCTTATAACATATATGCTGCAGCAGTCTTTAATCCAAATATTAAGTAGCCTTTTGGGCTCATTTGGGCACATCTTTTGTTCATTCCCAAAATTCCAGAATTAATTAAATAGCAGCAATAGCAGTAGACTTATATACCGCTTCATAGGCCTTTCAGGCCTCTCTAAGCGGTTTACAGAGAGTCAGCATATTGCCCCCAACAATCTGGGTCCTCATTTTACCCACCTCGGAAGGATGGAAGGCTGAGTCAACCCTGAGCCGGTGAGATTTGAACCGCTGACCTGCTGATCTAGCAGTAGCCTGCAGTGCTGCATTTAACCACTGCGCCACCTTGGCTCTATGTTTCCCATGCCACTGGACCCTTCCTTAATATAAGCAATAGAAGCAGTTTTCAAATGTTTTTTGTTAACTGCATAACAAGCTTGTAACTTGGCATCAATGTTTGCATCTGAGGAATTCTAATTCTAGTCTGAAAACTGAAGACCAAATTTAGAATTGAAGGATGCTACCTTTTCCCCCCGGTTCCCAGTATTTTTTAAATTTTAGCAAGATGACTATTTCTTTATTACATCAAAACAATTAAACATAAATCTAAAAAAAACCAAGGTCACAACAGGGATTCAGAATATTCCATGTGATGAAACTAATGTGCAGGCTTCCCTGTTGCCAAGGGATCTCCAGGCCTGTGGGAAAAAGGCATGTTTTGAGGGCTTTCCAGAATCACAGATAGTGAGAGGTAAAAAGGAACCTAAAAATAAAAATACATATCTTGATTTTGCCTTATGTGTGAGGCTGTTATCATGCACATTTATCTGAATAATTATTAATAAGCCAACTTTGTTTCTAATAGATGTTTGCACAGTGTTAAATAAAGCAAAACATCCAAAGAGATTGAAAACAGATTAACATTGACATTAAAAATAGTAAGGGTGAAATTAAATCTTCAGTTGTGCACATAACATCATCCCAGTTAGGCAAGATTTAGAAACCATAATAATGCCAAGCAGGGAAATAATTGAGATGCCAATGCTGACACAGTACCAAGGACGTTGCCTTTCTAGCATATTCCAAATCAAGCAGGAGTTGTGCAGACTGTATAATTTATTCTTGAATTGCTTTGTATAGTTTTAGAATTGTCATTCAGTGCTATGAATTACTGCAACTCAGCAGAGAATGTTATGACAGAAATATAAATAGGATCAAACAATCTGAGCTAACCACCACTGAACTCCTTGAGAGCTGCAGCTGAGCAATTTGCTCAATATTCATTTTCTAGTTCGGGTACTTTTCAGCTTAGGCACTATTTGTTACAAGAAACAAATATATGTTTCTAAAGATAGGTAGTACTTACTGATCATGTCTTGTATCCTGAACATTTCTGTCCATTCGTAGTTTATCACTCTCCACTTGATTAAATTTATTGCGGGCATATGGGTCTTGACCAGCTTTGACCATAGTGACTCCAACATAACCATCCTGGTCAAAGTCTTGCCACCTAACTTTTCCTAAGAAGAAAAACTGGTATTAACAGAAAACCTAAGATAATTTCTGGCTTTGGTTAAAAACACTTTTCAGTATATAGAAATATATAGTCAAGTTCTCAAGGACCATTAGCAGATGACATCTCTCTTCCAAGCCCACTCAAACATTGCTGTACCTCCTACACTTGTAACATCGCTGTCACTTTTTAAATTCTGGATGGCATCTCCACTGTGGTCTGCTATTTGCTTTGAAAGAAAACAGAAACTGAACAGCTGATGTATGGTTGTATCTTTTGGTACCTCTGCTTGTAAAAAGTGAACAGGGTCATAACTGTACCTTTCATCAAATGCATTACTGAGTATACCATTTTATCTATTCCTGCTGGAGTAGGAAATGTTTTAGCAGCTACCTGTAAATCAATCTGTCTTCAACTTAGCTGTTAGTAGTGAAAACAGGTTCCCTGCTCTACAACATTTGTTTGGAATATTAAAATTCTTTCACTACTAGCACACAACACAGCAAAAACTAAATGTTTCCAAAGAACAGCTTCTGAAGGCAATAGGACACGTACATTAGGATCATTTTTGCCTTTGGTATTTGCATAATGTTTTCTTATTGGATCATCCACTAAATGTTATTTGATATAAGCTATTTATACCCCAATTAAAAACCCTTGAATAATCTTACAAATACCTGCAAAGATCTTTCCACTCAATCTCATGGTACTGTAACTCTTTAAGAAAATGGATATTTGATCCCCAAGTTATTAGAAAAGGTGTGACAAGCCTGCATTCAACCACGTCTTCCTGCTGGCTGGACCAATGTCAAGTCATCCACACAGAAGTCCAAACAAATACTTTGTGCTGACTTGTACTATCTTTGCTGATAAGGAGTATTAGTTTAGATTCCCATAGGAAAAACTGCTGGTAGGAAATAAGAGGAGCTATGGGTTGAACTGGCATCAAAAGAAAGACTTGAAAAATTAAAATATAACTGTCTTCCCATTCACTTCATATATAAGTTTTGTGATTCCATTCATATTATTCCCTGTATATCAGGGGTCCCCAATGCCTGGGCCGTGACCTACTACTGGGCCTTGAGCTGTTTGGAATTGGGCCATGGAAATGCTGGGCGAGCATGAGAGCAAACATCCCCACTTGCACGAGCAGTGGGAGCATTTGGGCGCAGGCGCGCTGCTCGTGCAAATGGAACTGTGCATGCATGCCCGCTGCTTACATGGACCCTTCCCCTCTCCCCAATGGCAGTGCGCAAAGCCAGAAAGGATGGGGAACTCGGTTGCATATGATAATGTATTTTCAACTTATTCCTCACTACTTTTACATTCAATCTATATTTTTGTGATATTCTTTTATTCTTGATCCTCGTTTTACTGCACATGGTTTAATAATCCATGCCTACTCTTTTTTATTTAATTTTATGTTTTAGCTTACATATTCAACTCTTTATTTGGGCGACTAACTTGGCTGACTCACCCAAGCTTTACAGAAAACTAGCAGATCATACTATCCTAAATTTAGAGCCTAAAATAAGTCTAATACATTGTACTTTGTGGTTTTCATTATTTATATTGTGCACATTTTACAATCTGTGTGTAATATCTATAAAAACTCTATGTAGGTATAGCTTATCAAAACTATTCCAAAGCTGCCCCGGAGCCACTTAACTAGTGATAAATTTTATTTTTCACAGATTGGTCCCAACAGTGATTAAAATTCTACTCCACAGCAAGCTAGTGTGTGAAGTTTTTCACTGTTATGATTTGCTTACTTTAAAAGATGAAAGGAAGCATAGTCCATTTGATGTTTTGGTACCACTGACTCTTCAGAAACATTCCCATTTCAGATTTTTTTTTTTTTAAAATCAGTCAGGAAGATTAGAGGTTTTCAATAAGAAGACAGTAGGGTTTCCAGAATCCTAATTGTTGTTGCGCAATGATTCAGGGTGGATTGTTTAAAAATCTTTTCAGCGGGTTAATAGTTCTCCTTTTAACAGTACAGTCTTGTGATGTCTACTCAAAAATAAGCTCCACTGAATACAGTCAATTTTAAGATGAAGTAAACTATACCTTCAAAGGTTCTTACATTTTATCCTTACAGGTTAAATATATGAATACCTAAAGCAGAATACTTCACTGTTCACTTCAATCAAAATATGTTTTCTATCTTTTCTGTTATATTAGTTATATTTACTTCTGTGTGATATTTTAAAAGTAACAATCAACTACCGTACTTCAGTACCTGGAGGCAGGGTCTCCAAGTTTTGTGACTTTTCATCCCCATTGCTGTGTTGATCTTTCTTTTTTAGTGTGTTGATATTATTTGGATCCTCCTAGGGAGAACAATGCAAACACAGATTTATCATTAAAACAGTACTTCAAAAAACTGTTCAACAAAAATAGAAATGGCTATTTTTACTTTTTTTGGAACCAAGGAGTCTTTAACATCAATCAAAATGACAATGCCAGCAAGAAAGATCACCGAGCACTGGTACAGAATACACAATACACATGTATTGTGCAAAACCTATAGAGCCAACGACCCAGCTCAGTTCCACTGCGTATGCATGTGTGCCAGCTGATGTTCGGGTCTCTGCCACGCATGCGTGGGGGCAGGGGTTTTTGGTCCCAGGAGGCTGCAGGGAGCCTACTAGGCCCAAAATGGGGCGCAAGAGCAGGGGAAGCACAGGGAAAGCATGGGCATGCACAGGGGGGCAGGGCACATGGGGGGGTGTTGTGCATGCATTGCTTTATGGGCGCTTTCGGCACACAATGACAAAAAGGTTAGCTATCACTGCTATAGAGCTTGACATCCCATTTCAATTCAAAACGGCTATTCAGACCACTCCAGCTTTTGAAACAAATTATTTTTCACATCTTCATTCATTCATCTCAGGCATTTTCCAAGTCCTTGCCCTATAACACATAACACATCAGTTGGAGTCCTCTTATAAATCAGTTCCCTTGATTATTACAGATAGTCTTCAATTAACAACCACTTGTTCCGTGACTATTTAAACTTATGATGGGATTGAACAAATTGCACTTATGAGTAGTCTCCAAAGCTCCCCCCCCATGGTCACATGATCCTGATCCAGGTGCTCAGCTACTGCCTCACAATTACAACATTGCAGTGTCCAAGAGTCAGAGGATTGCCATTTACAATTTTCACTGCCAGCTTCTGACAAGCCAAGTCAATGGAGAAGCCAGCAGGAGGTTGAGGGCAACTATGTCATGTCTCATTTCTTTGCTCTGGATTTGCTTAAAGACAGAAATTGGAATTCATATAATCACCAAGATCAGATCCTACCTATTCACAAAAATGAACTAACCAGGATCAGATCCTACCTATTCACAAAAATGAACTAACTGAAAATCACTATATAGCCAGAACAAATTGTTTTTCCTGCCTTGTCAAATTTCAGGTTTTAGAATGCTTTTTATGATGTTCCACTTCAATTAAAAACACTTTTTAGCTTTTCTGAACCCATATTTGTTATTCTGTATTAGAAATTCCCTACTTCCCTAAAGTAATACTTAAAATTCAGACAATTCTAAGAAGCAGGACTTGTAAAGGACTTGTTTTCTATGTCACTGCACTTTAATTTGCAACCATGGGATTAGGCAACAAGCCTTAAAATATCTTTCTGTTTTGTCCCAAACAATTAATTGTCAGCACTAGTATTGCAATGAATTCTCAGCATAAGTATTTATGGGGAAGTCACAAGTCTCCCATTCTACTAGATATACACAATGAGTAGAGTACTTTGAAATACACAGAACAGAAAGAGAAGCCTTTTCAGACCAAAGACAGATAAGGAATTGGCCAGATAATTGTGACACAACTTGAAATAACAATAGCTCTTAGATTTATATACCACTGACAGTGTTTTATGGCCTTCTCTAAGCAGTTTACAGAGTCAGCATATTTTCCCCAACAACCTAGGTCCTCATTTTACCAACCTTGGAGGGATGGAAGTCTACCTTGAGCTGGTGAGGATTGAACTCCTGGCAGTGAGCCTTAGAATACTGCATTCTAAGTACTGCGTCAACACGTTTCTGTTGCAACTAAAATCATGGTGAATTTAACCTTCTTACAAGTTAAAAGTTCTTCAAAAATTAATCCTAAGGAAATTAACTCCTAAGGACAATTTTAGTCCACAGACTTGAACACATGTTGTGCAGGTCCTGATGAGTTGACTGAAGCATGGTCTGACATCATTCTTGGGAAAGACTTCAAACCTATGTGTATTGAGAAAGTGGATAGGATTCTTGGAATGTGTGATCCATGTCTCTCCTAATTGGTATGGACAGGGTCCATAGCAAATTCATCCTTGAATGAAGGGGTAGTTCCATCTGATCTTAAAAATACTGATGGTACCTAATTATACATCACAGTCCCTGACTGCCTGAGTGATGCCATCAATGTCTAGAGACTTAGGGAGTCTGGATATAGAAGAACAGAATTAGGCTCAATCCTACTAGGTAGCTGTGAATGTTGAAACTACCTAGACCTCTAATTCTGAATAGTATTGAGAATTACATCTTGAGAAAAAATCTAATGCAAGGTCTGAGGGTGTTCCTAGATTCATGATTCAAGCTTGACAAGAAGATTTCAACTATGACTCAGACACTGTGTGCCAGTTGTTCTCAGTCCTAGATCAGGAGGTATCATTCATGGTCACTCATACGTGGGTCTTCTTTATGTGGATTATTGCAATGTGCTCTACAAAAGACTGCACTTGAAGATCCTCCAGAAGCTCCAACAGATCCAGAATGCAGTGGCACTGGCACAACTCAGTACAGCCATGTAATACTACTAATTTGCAAGCTCAAATGGTTCCAGTGGGCTTCTAGGTGCAATTCAAGGTGCTTCTTTATATATTAAAGAGCTTCATAAAGACCTTGCAGGATTGATTATCCATCCGTTAAGATCCAACAAGAATGGGTCCCCTTTCTTCAACAATGTCATCTTATGGCACCTAAAAGAATGGCTTCTTGATGCATAGAGTAGGTATTACATGCCTACTCTATGAATTAGTATTCCTTCCGAGAGTCAGATACGGCTTTGAAAAACCTAGAGTCCTTCCAGGCATTAAGTCCTGGGGGTTCATATTGTTTGAATTGCTTCCAGTGTAATTTATTTTTTTATAAGTTTGTTCATTTTATAGTTGATAGTTTGACTGTATTTATTGTTATTTAAACTTTACACTGGGATGGGTTATTCACCATGAGGATGGCTATATACACTGTCTAAATAAATCCATTGTTATTTTATAGTTAGGAAGTCAGTGCTGCCACTTTCTTTTCATATGTATATTATTCAGTAAACATTAGAACATTGTATAAAGGTACCGTATTTTTCAGAGTATAAGACGCACCTTTTCACCTCAAAAAATAGGCTGAAAATCTGTGTCTTATATACTGAATACAGCAAAAAAAAATTTGCCTCCCAAAACCCTGCCGTCTTCACCAAAATGGCTGTGCAGAACCTGTAGAAGGCTTTCAGAGCTAGGGAAGGCAGAAATGAGTGAAAAACAGGCTGGTTTTTGCTCAATTTTGCCCCCCCCCCGAGCTATAAGCCTACTAAAGGCTATGTGTTGTGACTCAGCAGATGTCTGCTGTGAGTCTTTTCGGGATATAAGATTCATTATGCAGCTGGGGCTTGTGAGAGGCAGGTTTGGAGATAAAAGGATGGATGCTGCCACGCCCTAGTCGCAGGAGTCAACGTTCCTTCGTGCGTACAACATTGCTTAATACACTTGGATAAGTGTTTTGGTGTTTCCTGTAACCCTGATTCATGGAGACTTTGAAAGAAGTGCATTGCTTGTAAGAGTTTTGTTTTGCATTCTTGTCGGAGACTTGTATTTATGTTATTTTGGGGCTCGAAGCCAATTTGAACTGAGAACTGATAAAGAAAGACTTCCTTTTAAGTTTGTCTGCTTGCGTTTGTTAAGAGCCGTGAAGGGGGGACAGAACAGCTATGCATGCAATTTCTTTTATAAAGAACAGGGGCGTTTTTGTGAAAAATGGGCCATTTTTGCTCATTTTGGTGGGGAGCCCACCTCCCAGGAAAACTCTGCAAGCCTAAAGGCTATTCATGCCTTTTTTGGGGAAAAAACAGGCCCATTTTTTTGAAAAACAGGCCGTTTTCGTGAGGTTTGCAGAGTGCAAAATCTTTTTTAAAAAATTTGCCTCTTCAAAACCTTGATGCGTCTTATACTTCAATGCGTCTTATACTCCAGTGCGTCTTATACTCGGTAACTTCAGTTAGACCTTTTTTTTGTAAGCAAATAATCAGATCTAACAATTTACAAGGAGACCACAGGAGAAAGAGTTAACATTTTTAAAAAATGCCAATAAGGGATGAAAAGATAAATAAAACTTATTATCTATAGGTCAGGATGGCTACTTGCATTCTGACCTGTAGATTATTTTCATTTCATGTATCTTCAATTACTTGTTTCTAGAGAACACAAGGAGAAAGTGCAATCACACTTTTTGTTCAGTTGTGCATTTGGGATTTGACTGTCAAAGAAAATGTTGGGTCGATAATATAAGCAGAGCTTTTCTTAGGTTTTTAAGTGCACTTCTCTACTTCAAGTTTTACCTTCATTTCACAGGTAAGATTGTATTTTAGCCTACCTGCATAACTGTAATTTAGCTTAGAGTCTTACTTAATTGTAAAGGCTGTGAATAGACTTTTCACAAACCACAGGGGGGAAAAATGAAATTTGAAAGTTCCACTTTCATATTAAGAATGATAAATTTTTATCTGTATCATTTTAATAGCATCATTACATTTTATAAAAAACAAACATAGTAGAAATCAGTATGCATAATACAGGACTACCTGAGCCCAAAACTCCTGTTGTTAAGTGAGACTCTATTAAGCGAATTTTGTCCCATTTTACGACCTTGCCAGAGTTATTAAATGAATCATTGCAGTTGTTAAGTTAGTAACATGGATGTTAAGTGAATCTGGCGTCCCCATTGACTTTATCAGGTCACAAAAGGTGATCATATGACCCCGGGACATTTCAATTGTCATAAATATGAACCAGTTGCCAAACATCCAAATTTTGTTCACATAACCATGGAGATGCTGCAATGGTTGTGAGAAAAACAGTCATAAGTCACTTTTTCAGTGCCGTTGTAACTTTGTAAATGAACTGTTGTAAGTATTTAGGATTATCTGTACAATATCAGGGAAGTCAACATGATTGAATTGAGGTCACCTAAGGTTTTACCCAAATAAAGAAAACTTGACAGATTTCTCTTATGTTGTTGAGCTTGCATTACACTGGAATTCATTCAGCAAGTATGTAATGCTGTTTATTCAAAATGATCTGTACTGTGCTAATAATCAACTGTTCCTAGTGCAAGCAGGAGGCTTTCTCAGTTCTACTTGGAGATGACAAGAACTGAACACAGACATTTTATATGCAAAGTATGACCTATGAAAGGAGTGGAAGGGGATAAAGAGTTATGTGTATGTTACCAGAGTAACTCAAGCTTAAAATAAGTAATAAAGCACTTTAAAGTGAAAGATGAAACAATGAGTCTGTATCACAAGAGAATTTTTGAACATCTTGGCTGTCTCCACTAAGGGTAAAAGATGAAGGGGCAAAAGGTAAATTGAAGCCAGTCCTTTTGGTTCTTTTGCAATAGGGTGAGCAAGATTGGCTTCACTTGTGTCCAGCTGCTGAGAAGACAGATTAAACATTCTCAACAGCAAAAAAAAACAAAAAAAAACACCCCAACAACCCTTGGATAGAGACTGTTAATAATCATATTGCTATTAGATGAGAAACAATAAAGTTAGAAATGAGAAGTTTTGTATTGAAGGAAGGATGGACAGACCCAGAGTCTTAACAAGCAATTAATGCACCGGAGTTGCAAAAAGTCACACGTTAAAAAGGATGACAGCAGAGCTGTTTCTCAAGAATAAACTTTAATACACAAAGAAATTGGCTTATGAAATACAAAGTCAAGAGAAAGCAAAAATATAAAAGAAATTACAAATATTTAGGCTAACCAAGATAGCATGACACACAAACCTCAGACACCAAATACCAGGAAGTGCTCTTTCTTTACAAGGTTGACGTAAAAGCTACATAAAGCTATACAAACATTAGACTATTCACATGTTTACAAATGAAGAAAGTCACATTATTTAGGCAAGGAAAAAGGTCATATCATCTTTCTTCTGCTATGTACGGATTAAGTAAATTTAAAATCTACTACATAAAGTTCACACTGTTATATAAAAATGTACAAAATTGAAAGAGATATAATATGATTATAAATTAATTGTCATTTTGTAAGGAATTTAACCCATAAAATTACTTTAAACTCTCAGAATAACACAAAAGTTTGCTGTTTTACCCTTAAGAATTACAAGGTAACTATAGCAAAGTGGTGACCTCTCCTTACTCTATGTAACAGTTTCCCAATGTAGTACAGCAGCAGTCTCCAACCTTTGCAGCTTGGCGTGGGGGGGAGAGGGGAACCAGGCCGTGTGAGTGGCAGGCAGGTGGGCATAGCTCAACTTGCATAAGCTTAGCAGCCTGCCACTCAGACAAGCTGTGCACATGGGACGTGCACACCAGCCCACACTTATGCGGCCCAGTTGCAAATAGGCCACAGCCCAGTAGTGGCCCGTGGCCCGTGGGTTGGGGACACCTGTAGTACACTATAGGCTTCCATATCTGTGCTGTAGAAATTCATATGACCATTAGAGTCAGTAAAGAGTTAAAACTAATGAACATTTTACTGCCAACTAGTGTACTTCTGGATTTCTGCAGCACAGATAGAAAATGGAAGGATTAGTATGTATACTGCCTAACTTCCTGAAGATAATGGCAGGATATACATATAACAAAATAGAAATAAAAGCAAACCATGAAATAATTCCAGTAAACAATGAGGAAAGGATAAATTATAAGAAGTTTCCAAAGTTTAATAGTTTTAAAATATACATTTTCTCAAGATTTACTCTAGAACACATTCTTTATTTTAAACTACCTTGTAGTAAAACAGTATTGTAAATATCTTTTTTTCAATGAAGAAACACATTTTTGAAGGTCATAGCAAATGTAATTTATTGTCAAGCTTTCCAAACAAATATATGCAAAACCAGTAAATGTGTAACTTTAATGGGGAAAAAAATAAAGTAGACTATATTTACAGGCTAGTAATAACTGCTAGAATCATTATTAAGCTTAAAATTAATTCTACAATATTTCTATGTGAAAAAAGCACTGCAAAAATCATGAACTGCATTTAGAAAACAAACTATATGGGACAATAAAAAGGCATACTAGTACTCCAATTTTATTTTATTTATTTTAATTTTTTTATTAACAAACATGTAAAATACACACACACAAAACTTAGACGTACACCACATTTACACAATACAATATGAACAAGAGCTTCCTGTTCTTTCTAATAGCAATTATCAATCGATACCGCTCACCTTATATTATTTCTCCTTCTATTATATTTCATTTGGATTTCACCATTATTAACCCTCTTATTTTACTCATAACTATTATTTTTGAGTTTTGTTATATTCCTTCATTGATTCTTGTTTCTTTCCTCCATCCACCTATACCATTTATCCCATATCTGGTAGAATTCTGATTCTTCTTTTCCCTGGATTTCTTTAGTTAATTTGTCCATTTCAACACAATCCATAACCTTTTTCTTATTATTTCATCTTCGCTTGGAATTAATTTGTTTTTCCATTTCTGGGCAAAGGCAATCCTTGCCGCCGTAATTATATAATATTAAATACTGGATTTCATTTTTGTATTTCGCAGACATTATTCCTAATAAAAAAACCTTCAGGTTTCCATTCTATTTTAACCCCTGTTATTGCTTCCAGCCAATTTTTGATCCTTTTCCAAAAAAATTTAACCTCCTCACAGGTCCACCATAAATGGTAATATGTTCCGTGTATTGATTTGCATTTCCAACATTTGTTAAGATTTTAGCTAACCTTGTTGGTGGCAGGTGCCATCTGTAAAACATTTTGTACTGGTTTTCCTTGTATGCAACTGATAAGTGTCATTTTTAAGTTTGTTCCCCAAAATTTTCCCATTTGTCTAATTCAATATTATAGCCAAAGTTCTGCGCCAATTTTATCATTTGTTCTTTCACAATTTTGTCTTCCATTTTATACTTCAGGAGGAATTTATATATTCTCCCTATCATCTTTCTATCTGAGCTTTGAATAATTTTATCCAATTCGTGGTTCTGTTTCAATGTCATATAATTTAGTATCATTATTGTATTTAGTTTTGATTTGGAGGTAAGTTAACCAGTCAACTTTCATGTTCTGTTCTGCCAATTCTTCAATTGTTTTTAAATCTCCCTATCAATTAAGTCTCTGTAGCTTAGCATTTTGTTCAAATCTATACAATTTGGGTGAGTCGTCCTTTCTGTCAGTGATAGCCAAGTCGGGATTTTCACATAGTGGATTTTTTTGATTTTGAGCCATTTTTGCAATAACGGTCTTCTGATTAAATGATTTTGAAAGTATTTGTGTGTTTTATTTTTATCATCTCATAGGAATGTATGCCAGCCTGCTTGCAAATCATGGTCTTCTAAGGTCAAAATTCTTTTATTCTTTAGCTCTTTCCAATCCTTCACCAATGTTATTGTTACTGCTGATGCGTATAAATCCCAATTTGGTAATGCTAAGCCTCCCCTCTCCTTGCTGTCTTGCATTAACTTTAGTTTAATCCTCGCTTTTCATCCCTGCCAAATGAATCTAGCGGTTATTTTGTTTAATTCTTGAAATAATTTTTTACCCGGATTAATAGGTGCGGCTTGCAACAGGAATAAGATTCGTGGTAAAATATTCATTTTAATTGTCGCTATACGTCTGAGCGATAACTGAATATTTTTCCAATTTTCTAAAACTTTCTTTATTTGTATCACTAATTTACTATAATTATCGTCTTTAATTATGGAACATTTTGCCGACACCCAGATCACCAATTATTTCACTTTCTTAGTTATTTGCATTCTGGTTGCTACTTCCAGTTCCTCTTCTTGCTTTTTTGTCATGTTCTTGGTTATCATTTTTGTTTTTTCTTTACTGATCTTTAGTCCTGCCACTTCGCCATATTCTTCTAATTTTTGAATTAATTTCAGGCTGGATTCTAATGGATCCTCTAGAACAAATACTAAGTCATCGGCATAGGCTTGGGCCTTATATTCTTCATTTTTGAGTCTTAAACCTTTTATTCCCTGGTCCTTCCGAATTTCACTTAATAAAATTTCCAAAGTTAATATAAACAGCAAAGGAGAGAGGGTACATCCCTGTCTGACTCCTTTTTCATTTCAATCTTCTCTGTTAGATCTCCATTCATCAAAACTTTGGCTGTCTGACTGTTATAAAATCCTTCTATCATTTTTATAAATTTTTCTCTGAACTTCATCTCATCCAATAGTGTTATTATAAATTTCCAGATTACGTTGTCAAATGCTTTTTGTGCATCAAGGAAAATCAGTACCATTTGTTTTTCTGGTTGCACCTTGTAATACTCTATTATGTCTAGGATGACTCTTGTATTATTTTTAATGTGTCTGTGAGGTAAAAATTCATTTTGGTCTGGGTGTATTCGTTCATTTAAAACCTGTTTAATTCTTCCTGCCATAATTGCTGCAAATATTTTATACTTGGAGTTTAGTAATGAAATTGGCCTGTAATTTTGAATTTCTTGTAGGTTGGTTTCTTCTTTTGGGATTAGTGATATTATTGCTTCTGTCCATGATTCAGGTATCTTGGCTTTTCCTAAAACTTCATTAAACATTTCCACTCCTAGTTCTTCCAATATTATTTTATTATATTTGTATAGCTCCACCGGTATTCTGTCTGGTCCTGGGGTTTTATTATTTTTCTGGTTTTTCAGGACTAATTCCACTTTGGCTAACATTATATCGCCTCCCTTTGTTCTTTTGAGATTGATGTTATCTTTTTGTGTTTAAATAATGTTTTATTTTGATTTCCTCTATACTATCTTGCGCATATAGTTTTGTGAAGTATTTATGAATAATAGGCTTCTTTTCTTCTGCTTTGTATTGAATTCTTCCCTCATCATCTTTTAATTGATATATCATCCTTTTTTCTCTTTCATTCTTCAATCTGTATGCCAGTCATCGTCCAGGTTTGTTGGCATGTTCAAAGTAATTTTGTCTGGCTGCTTTAATTTTTTGTGCTAATTCCTTTTGAGTTATTAAGTTGATATTATGTTTCATTATCTCTCTTTTTTCTTTTTTAATTTTATTCTTTGGGTCTTTCTGTAGTTCATCTTCGGCTTCCATAAGTTCATTTTGCATACATTCTTGTTGCTCTTTTTGTTTTCTAGTTTTTCTCGCCATGTAGGCAATCATAAGGCCTCTTGTGTATGCTTTCATAGTGTCTCAGTACTCCAATTTTAATGCAAGCAACAATATTCCAGCAACATGCACTTTCAACTGGTTCTCTAGGTAATTTTTTCTTCCATACAGAGCAAATACTTTTTTAAAAATAAAATTAAAATGTGTGGTGCCAGGAAAATCAATGTCATGATTATTAAATATCAGTACACTGCTATAAGGATGAATTTAATGTTGTTATAACCCCTGCAAATGAGAAGAACTGAATGAGCCAGAAAAGTCGATGATTAATTCTGTAAATAAGAAGACAGTGGGAGGTAGGTGCCATCTGTGAAATTTTGTGATCCTGAATTCACTACAACAGCAGCCATTGTTTATTCAGTAATTATCGAATAAAGAGAAGAGGGAGATGAAGAAACAAAATCACATGCCACCAATTAAGTGTAGGGGAGGTGGAAATCCCATTTTTATAAGGAAAACAGCATTTGAACATCCAGCATTGGCAGGGAGATCAAAATCAACTGAAACCAATCTGGAAAAATGCCTTACCATCTCTAACCTTATCCTTCAGCTTGGAAAATACACTTTGAAGTTTCTCAGAGGTATGTGGGAACGGCCTTGGAGAACAAAGTAAAGAGAGCACAGCCAAAGGAACTGCTAGATGAAGGGCAACATAGGCCATAACAGAAATATGGGGAGAGCAAAAGAGAACCTCCTTAGTTTCTTGAGAGCTCTCAAGAGGATGGGGAGGCAGATATACTTTCAAACTTGCAATATTCTGTTAATGTAACCTGACAATAAAGTAGAATTAATTTAATCCGACTGCATTTTTCCATCCAGAGTTCCTTGCAAGAATGATCATTAAGGAGGGTGGGGGGAAGAATCAGACTGAAGACTTAAAAATTGGCTAAGGAGCCTTGTTGTGTAATATTCAGTGATTGTGCAAGAAGTTTCACACAAACTCACCCATGATCAAGAGCTTTCTGTCTGAGTTTTGAGTGACGGTCTTTCTAACTATAGCTAGGAAGGTTGACTAGTCTTCTGAATATTTTTCCCCCCAGACATAAAAGGAACCACAGAGAGGAGGATGGACAGGGAAAGAAAAAGTATAGAAGCTGCTCAAACAGTTTTTCAAAGCTACTTGAAAGTTGCTATTGACTCCCAATTATATCTATTTTTAAGATTGAGGATAAGGTAAAATGTTAGGGTATTGCTATGACAAATGTGAATTGTATGTTATTTCAATATAACTATCTTAAAACATGGAGTAAAGTTTAAAAAAAATATGTAAAGATGGGCTATGGTACAATTGTCACTACTGGGGACAATTTCTGTGATTAAGATGAAAGGTTTAACCTAAAATGTTATTTTTTTGTTTCAGACAATGTCACTTTTGACAACTGATACACCATTTAAACAATAGCAGAAGGATATAACTAAATTTGTATGGTGGGGGAAAAACTTCAGGTTAAATAAAATGTATTTACTAGATTTAAAATTATATTTCATTACTTCCTGTTTAGCTTGAGTGAAATAGTGAATGTTGCTAAGAAATTAGATAGTCCTCAACTTACAATCATGTAGTTAGAGACCATTTGAAGTTACAATGGCACTGAAAAAACTGAATTATGACCATTTGTCCACACTTACGACTGTTGCAGCATCCCCATGGTCACACGATCAAAATTTGCCCAGTGGCAACTGGCATGTATTTATGACAGTTTCAGTTCCTGGGGTCATGCAATCACCATTTGAAGCCTTCCAGCTGGCTTCCGAAAAGCAGCCAATGGGAGAAACCAGATTCAGTTAACAACTGGTTCACTTAACAACTACAGGGATTCGCTTAGCAACTGTAGCAAAAAGGTTGTAAAATGGGACAAAACTCTTCAACAACTTGCTTTTCTTAGCAACAGAAATTTTTGGCTCAATTGTGGTGATAAATTGAGAATTACCTGTAAAGGTTACTGGAATTAGAAGGACATGATCTGAGATTGGGATATTTATGGTAAGATAAAACTAAGGTTAATATAAATTTCAAAAATCATATCAGGTGGGTTATTCTTACAGTATGAAATGAATGTAATATGTCTGAAAACACCTTTGTGATTCTCAGCATAAGAAGCATTTTATAGGCAACATAATTAAACATAAATGGTTAATTTACCAAGAAATACTAGAATTTGTGAAATAAAATCAAGACACAATTTGACAACAGAAGGATATATTTGTCAATTATTTTCTTATGTATGATCAGAAAGACTTAAAAGTGGATTACGGATTTTACTCGGGCGACAACAGTTTGAGAGTGGAATAAGATAAACACACCATCAGCTCCTAGAGATCTACCAATACATCATGTATGGTTGACATGTTAAAAATGCTTAAACATTTTGGATTCATACAAAAGCACTAATTCAGAAGATTTTAAAGACTACTATACAACTGAATTATAGGATTGCATTTCAAGATTTCTAAATGAACATCTGCTTCTACATCTATATTGAAGGGAGAGACATTTTTTTACCCCTTTCTCTTTTAAAAAAAATCTGTCTCAGAAATTTGGTGAACTTTCCAGAATAACATACTTAGGACAATTAAAATCTGACAAAATGTGCTGTCCCTGGACCCGCTTAGCAGAGAGGCCTCTAGTGGGTTAATTGTACTTTCATCCACAAGTGTCTTTCTCTACATGGAAGGGATCCAATCCAAAGGATCAAAACATGAATAAGAAATAGTAAAACTATTGACTTGATAGCCTCAGATTCTATTTCCTAGGAGAGCAGTCCACACAAATAAGAATTAGAAGGTCATGGCTCAGAAAGAAAAACAGAAATATTACACAAACCAAGTATCCATCCCTCCCACCTGCCTGCCCGCCCATAAATGGAAATGAATACATTTCAAAACACTCTCGCTTTTAAAAGCATTACTCAGTCTTGGCTCAAAGTATTTCCCATCTGCTAAATGTGCTTTGACTCCTAATTAATACAAATATATTCTGAACAAAAAACTGCAATGAAAGCTGTAAGAGCCATAAAAATGAGGAAGACTGGAAAAGTATAATAATAAAGCGAGCAGAGTTCAAATCCAGATGATTAAATGGACATGTCCTTTAGATCCCTTGATGGAAATATGAATGTGTTTGCTTCTACTTTCTTCTGGATTTTTTTTTTAAATTTCCCAGTGGATCCTTTCACTGATAACAGAGAAATTTGCAGCTGGTTATTTACATAACTTTGGGTCAGTCATTTTTTTTCTCAGCATCCCATGTCATAGGCTTGTTACTGCGGGGGAAATGGGAGGTGGGAGCATTAGTATGTGCACTACCTTGAAACGGATTGAAATCAAAAGTGGGACAAAACATCAAATCAGAAAAGTCTCTCAGATCTCTGTCAGATAACCCACTCTTATATACATATGGTGATATAGTTATAGCTGCTCTTTGCAATATCATTTAGTCGCACGTAGAATACCAAGGAAGAATAATTGTCAGTGGACTTGACAAACCTTTTAAGTTGCTTGGTCACTTATCTAATCCTTACAGACAGTAACCAGGGGATTTGACTGGCACACATTTCTTTCCATTCTTCATTGTGGTAAGTCACCAATTACTACTCTTTTCTGTAATTCATGGAACTACCATTCTATATACTGTTTTGCAGCATCTCTTTTTCTTCCTCTGAGAGGAAAATTCAGAAGCTGTTTCCTCTGAGATTCTAGAGATTGTCTTCTGAGTTTGTTTCTTTTGTGTGTCTTCCTTCTGGTTGTTACTCTCATCCATCCACAAATCCTGGTCCTGCTTGATTGCTTTCTTGTAGGACTTATTTTTAAAAAATCAGGAAGACCTTTAACTTCTCTCAATAGCTGAAGTGCTATTAGCCATCCAGACCTCCAATCCAATGAGTTCTTCATGCACTGCTAAAACCTTGCACTTATTCCAAGTATATGCTAAGTTATTTCAAGCAGCAATATAAACTTATGACAAGCAAGACTGAACTACTAAGACTAATCTTTATTTTTTATTTTTAAGGAAGTACCAAATAGAACTGTTTTCTTCCTTCCCTCAGGTAATCCAAGTTCATATTATTGATTTAGAGCATAGGTGACAAACTCAAGGCGAGATTTGGTCCATGGAGTACTTGGATCTGGCCAGCAGGTCCACCTTGGAAACAGCAAAGGAACGGTAGTGCCACTACCAGCAAAAACAGAGCTTGGGAGGACTGCATGCAGCCCTCCCAAGCTCCATTTTAGCTGGCAGAGGGTTGGAGGAGGCCATCGCAGCAGAAAACAGAGCTCGGGAGCCTGTTTTCACTGGCAGAGTGCTCAAGCCTCACAGGCGCCCCCAACCCGAGTGACATAGAGCTAGCCACACCCACCCTGGCCACGTCCCTCAGCCCCCAAGGTCAAACACAACCTTGATGCAGTCCTCAATGAAATCGAGTTCGACACACCTAATTTAGAGGAAAAATGACTTAGGTATATCCCCTTTAAACTGTCCCATCAATCTTCTCTGGCAATGTTGTTTTTGTTCTCTGTGGCTACCTTATATTCCTCCTGCAATCTCTGCTTACTCATCAGGAAACAATCACTAAATCACTCATGAAGACAATCAATAGCTGCCAGTATAGAGTAGCGGCCCCCAACCTTTTGGGCACCAGGGTTCCATGGAGAGAGTTTTTTCCATGGATCGAAGGGGCGTGGTTTCATGTGTTGCCTGCAGGTGGAGCTTCACGTTTGCGCAGCCTGATTTCTGTCATGCTGCGCCCCAGTGCCAATCCACGGACCGGGGATTGGCAACCCCTGGTATAGAGAACTTGCAACCAGCAGCTCTTCAGATGTCCTCATAGCTACCATGCAATCCCCTTTTTGTCAGAATGCTTTCTTCTTCCTTCTTCCTATTTATTTTCCCTGTTTACAAATGAGGGTAACACACTGAAAATATTACATATTAGTATTTAAGCCCACTACACTAGAATAAATTCTGATCAATAGCATCATTCTCATGCTCATGTATTAACTTTTTCCTAAATCAAGGTACATAAATGCAATACAGCTGACTCACAACTTTCATATTATTTTAATTAATAGCTCAGAACTGACAAGCCTAGGCATATTGCAGATGAGTGCAATGACATATGTTTTGTATTTCACAGGTTTGGATAGTCATTTCAAGTCTTCACAGCTGTAATAAATTATGATGGTAGCATAAGTAAAATTCTTATGCTCCTAGGAATATATTAGAGGTAAGCTTCAGATTCAAGCGCAAAAAAGATACATTAGAGTTGGGAGTTCTCGTTCTCGTTCTCTCTCTCTCTCTCTGTCTGTGTGTGTGTGTGTGTGTGTGTGTGTGTGTGTGCAACTCTTCCAAGAAGTGGCAAATTTTCCTGGGACTGAGTAGATTTCTTCCACAATTGTTGCATGATCCTGGGGAAAAAATAGCTGACAGATATCATGCAAATACCACTGAAGTTCCCAAAGCACCGTTTTGGAGTCACACCTGAAGCAAAGTTTATGTACTAGCCACCAGTTATCCAGATTTATCAAGAGACCTACATATGATACTTGAAACAATTAGAACATGCACATGGGCCAGCTACTCCCTTCTATGAAAACACCCAAATTTTCTCCCTAAAGTTTTTTTAGAACTGAGTGTTATCTGTCACCATGATTTTAATGATTTTATTCAAAATTATTTTAGCTGATAAGAAGGAATATAGCTTAAGCAGCTCTGACATCTACAGAAAAATGCAATCTTTGCTGGAATGCTACAAAACTAAGCTCAATTTCTTTTTTCCCCAAGAAATCCAAATTCAGGTCAAAAAGTTCTTATGTTCTGAATAAGCCAGATAAAAGCAATAATGTTGAAGTAAACTAGAAATTTCATTAAAGGAAAGAACAAGAGCAGCAAATTCCACTTCCAACTAAATGAATTGTAGAATTATAACTGATTTTGGCTGTGAAAGTTGGACCATAAGAAAGGCTAAGCGCCAAAGAATTGAGATCTTTGAACTATGGTGCTGGAGAAAACTCCTGTGAGTCCCTTGGACTGAAAGATGATCAAACTGGTCAGTCCTAGAGGAGATCAACCCTGTCTGCTCTTTAGAAGGCCAGATCCTGAAGATGAAATTCAAATACTTTGGCCACATAATGAGAAGGAAAGATTCACTGGAGAAGAGCCTAATGCTGGGGAAGATTGAGGGCAAAAGAAGAAAAGGACGACAGAGAATGAGGTGGCTGGATGGAGTCACCGAAGCAGTAGACATGAGCTTAAATGGACTCCAGATGATGGTAGAGGACAGGAAGGTCTGGAGGAATGTTGTCCATGGGGTGGCAATGGGTCGGACACAACCTCACAACTAACAAGAAACCGATTTTGATACCATGTCCTCCTAGGCCTATGGTAAAATAATTCTATTAAGCAGCAGGAAACTTCTTGCAAGTCTTGAAATATATACTCTGTTATTTATGAACTACTTATTATTCTGCCCATTAACTCGCTTTGAGCGCTATCTTCAGTGGCCATCTGCAAAATAGCAGGTTTTTTTGAGGAACAGGCCAGGTCACTAATCTCATTACATTTTTACCATATTTCATCTGCCCATATTTCCATTAATTTTGGAATATTTATTTTAATGTTATTCTCCCACTCTTAATTACCAAAGCTTAAAAAGATAATTTTAGGAGTTACTGAAGCATAGCTTCCAGGGAGATTGGCCATTTTAAAAAAAATAGGCAATAGGTTAGGAACATTCTATCTTACTAAGCCATATTTTATTCCTTGTTGCTCCTTCCTTAAGGCCTTAGCTTTACTTGCTTCTATTCAGAAATTAACTATTGTGTTTCTGTAATACTTTTATTGGAAGGGAAGTAGATTCTGCACCTGTATTAATGAAACCCTGTTAAAAGGTATAGGGAGGGGGGGGGGGTATTCCATTCCAAGAGATTCACACAATGAAAAAAAAATAAAGGGGGAAAAAACCCTGATCTAGCTCTCAGATAATCAGTCAAAGCCCAGGAAAAGAAATTGCTAAGGAGACAGACAATAGCTTTCATTATTTTGTTTTTAAAGAGGATGGGGGAATCTCCTTTTTTCTTTTTTATCTTCATAGGAAGGAATAGGAGCTGGCTAGCTGAATGCAGGATAAGAAAAGCAGTCCAAATTCTTAGAAATCCAGATTGAGAACAGGAAATTAAATACTTGGTATCAGTGAACACTGGATGCAGTATAGTAGTTGGTTATTTATTTATTTTTTTGCTTTATTTTATAGACAAGTAATTGGGCTGTTATGTGTCTATTCTGTGTGTGTCTCTCACTATCTCTGTACATGTGTAGAGATTTTAGGCTGACAGAACAGGTATGGGGATAATTGAAATCAATCTGTACAGAAAATATTGGGTTTTTTCCCATTCTCCTTTTGTGTCTTTGAACTTTTTTCTAGCTCTTTCAGCTTGACATGTATAATAAAGATGCAAATTCTTATATAAAAATGCCACTCATTCTGGAGAACAGGATCAATGTAAAGCATCTGGTCCAGTGGTGGGATTCAAAAATTTGTACTACCGGTTCTGTGGGCATGGTGTGGCTTGGGGTGTGTGGCTTGGTGGGCGTGGCAGGGGTAGGATACTGTAAAATCTCCATTCCCACCCCACTCCAGAGGAAGGTTACTGCAAAATCTCCATTCCTCTCGATCAGCTGGGACTCGGAGGCAGAGAATAGATGGGGACAGGGCCAGTCAGAGGTGGTATTTACCGTTTCTTCGAACTACTCAAAATTTCTGCTACCAATTCTCCAGAAGTGGTCAAAACGTGCTGAATACCATCTCTGATCTGGTCAGTTACTAAAGGAAGCAAAATTGACACTTGCTTCCTCCCAATTAATCTAAGGGGAATAAGGATCTTTCTGGAGAAAAATGTCAGGGACAATATTACACAATCAGTGTTTCCGAGGAATTGCAGTAGAATTGTAAATAAAGGGCTTTGGAGACTTTCTTGTGGGATCCCATGGGGCAAAGCCCACCTCTTCTTATCTGTGTGTTCAGATTAATGAGCTGTTACAAAGAGGAAAAGTGTACCCAAAGCTACTGATTGCAGCTTTAATATATAAAGTAATTGTATGATATTTAGGCACAAGCAAATTTAACTGAATTCCCTGGGTGTCCCCAGTGAATAAGCATGTATAGGACTTCAGTTTGAAACTGAACAAAATATATACCAAGATCCCAATGAAATAGGAACTAAGGCATACAAATTTTACAGCTACTGAATATAAACAGATTAAAATACAAACCTCTCAAGCCACAACTGTCATTTTTAGTATGCTATGTAATTAATTAATTCAAAAGTCTACTTCAGGGATCAACGATATGGCATTTCCTATCCATTCCTCAGAAATAAAGGAAAACATAAAATGGAAGCATAACATACGGTATCACATCCATTTTGAATATATGTACTTTGGTATAAAATCATGCTATAACAACAGATTGATATTGTTTTAACTGTAAGGCTCTTAATACTAGGTATAAACAGTATGTTTTGTGTGTGTGTGTGTGTGTGTGTGTGTGCAGGCAGGCAGGCAGGCAGGCAGGCAGGGATGTGTGTGTGTGTACATATGCATAAATATGGTCAGGGATACTGTTATATTTATATTATTCACTAAAATCATATGCAATGATCCCAAAATAATATAAACTCTAGAGAAAAGTGAAGTCCACCAAATATCTGCAAATGTCTAAAAATTGTGCTCTCATTAAAATAAGATAAAAGTCAGTGCAGTAACAGAAAATGTAAGCCTTCATTCAAAACAGAAATCGTTCATTCAGAAAAATCATTAAAAATCCTTTCATTTCCGAACATACTCTTGCTAGACTACTGGGGTTTTAAATGACATGCAGGAAAATCTTTAAGAAACATTCTCATCTCCTGCAAATCAAAGAGCAGCAATCTAGCTATTCAAAAAAAATATTTTGAATTATCAAAAAGATAAACTGGATCTGAAGATGTCTGTCTCATCTTGTTAACACTGGATGTTTACTTTGAACAATATATAATTTAATATCAAGCGGTTTAAAGATCCAGGCATTTAGAACAAACTGTACTAGCAGATGAGAAAGGGAACAATACAACAGAAAGAAACCATTTTAAATCAGCAATATTACTTTTACTAAAGATAAGATATTTAGACATAAGTCATGGAGCAAATTAAGAAGGAGAGCAAATAGATGTTTGAAAAAGAAGTTTAGATGAGCAGAATAAGGAAGAGAGACTCCTAAATGAATACTACTATGTACTTTATTTATTTATTTATTTATTTATTTATTTATTTATTATTTTCTATCTCAGTCAATGACTTTGGGCAGCTTACAATTAAAAATATACCATGATTAAAACAATAAGAACATTTTTAAACAAAAACTATTTTGAAAATCCAAAATTAATATATATGGTAATTGAGATACTTGGCCTGTTAACAATAAAGTCAAAAAACTTGGCCTTTAGCATATTCAGCATCTCAAGCTTATGAACACAGCCAGGTTTTTAGAGTTTAACAAAAGGCTATCATTCTAATCTCCAAAGAGATGATACTCCACAGCAGGGGCCACTGCAGAAAAGACCCATCTTCTAGTCCCTATGAGCCTACACATTTTGGGTGACAATATCTGCAGCACATCCAATCTGCTAGATCAAACTGGATGGGTGGAGGCTCTTGGAAAAAAGGTAGCCCCTCAGGTAATCCCATTTTTATTTCCTAAGTGTTGCTGATAGATCATTGTATGTTGCTAAAGTATTGCTTGCTGTTGACCTTCTTCAAAGCATCTTCAGGAGATATATAAGGATGCCAATTCTATAAAGAGCAAATAATTACATAAGTTTGGCATGGAGGTCAAGAAGCAGGAACTTCCTGAACAAGTTCCACTGACTAAATCTGAAATTGACTTACAGGTACATTTAAAAATTATAGCCCGTAACAGTGTTGACAAACCTTTTTGGCACCGAGTGCCGAAATGGGAGCACGCGCAGAGGGAGTTCCGGAAACTGTAATGACCATTACCTGCAGGGTCGCTTTCTGGGCGCTGCAAAGGAGAGTCCAAGCGTGGGTTAAATACAGCCAATCTACCCAGGACTGAATTGAAACTTTTAGCCACACCTTTGGTGTTTACCAGTCTCCAGTTTTTTTCAATGAAGGTGTGAAACTGTTGCACGCTGGTAAGTCAAAGAACAAAGTCTATATGATAAATCCAAAACAAATCTGCAACTATGTCCATATGGCCAGTCTAAAAGGTCTGCAATGAATAGCAGAAATAGACCCCAGGATGGGGTTGGACTCTCCTTCATAGAGGCCAGAAAATGACCCTTCAGGTAAGCCAATGGTCATTTTCCTGGGCGCTGCTTGGAGAGTCCAAGCGTGGGACATACCCAAGCTAAATGTCACTAGGGCGTGAAACTGTCGAGTCCACGACTCCGCTGGTATGAATGCCCTGAAGGACTCGTCTCCCAAATGCCCCCTCCATAGAAGCAAATTTGTCCAATTTGTAGTTCCGAACAAACGGAGACAAGGAAGTCCAAGTTGCCACCCTGCAAATCTCCTCTATCGGTGCCTGGGTCGCCCAGGCCACCGTGGTAGCGGCGCTTTTTGTAGAATGTGCGGTGATATAGCGTGACACCGGTTTGGACTAGAGAACATGGGCAAAGGTAATGCCCGCAGCCAACGCCCGATGATAGGAGGGGAAACTTTGCGGCCTTGGGATGCAGGTTGAAAAGATACGAAGAGCAATTCAGAATGCCGGAACGCAGCCGTGCGCTTGATGTACTTACAGAGCGTCCTGTGAACATGTGCCATCTTTTCTCTTTAGGATGTTTGGGATGTGGACAAAAACCCAGGAGGCCCGGTGGAAAAATCCGGGAGGCCTGGTGGAACCAGGAGTTGATCTTGGGAATAAATGCCGGGTCCAGTCGGAGGATCACCCTGTCCGGTTGTATCAGACACAAGTCCTCCCAAACCGACAGGGCAGCCAACTCTGAAATATGCCGCACAGAAGTGATGGCAATCAAGAAGATGGTCTTAAACATCAAATGTTTAAAACTGGCAGACTGTAGTGGCTCAAATGGCAGACCAATCAGGGCCCATAATATGACATTGAGTTCCCATGACGGGTACCTGTGGACAACCAAAGGTCTCAGGTTGGTTGCACCCCGCAGGAAACTACGGATGATGGGATGACGACCAAGAGACGAATGCTCTTCAGGGGCTAGGCAGCCACCTGATGCCTGAGTGTGTTACGCGCCAGACCCTGGTCCAGTCTGTCTTGCAAATAGTCCAATATTTGTGGAACTGTAGCCAAGGTCGCCTTCACACCATGAGCTGTGCACAGTTGTCGAAAGACCTCCAAGTGGCTTCGTATATCCTGGTCATGGAAGGCCGTCTGGATGGCTGAATGGTGTGAATGACCTTGGTGGAGAGTCTGCCCCTACTCAGAGGTCCCTCTAAGTGCCAGACAGCTAGTTGTAGCCACTGGCGCTCTGGATGTTGAAGCGCCCCCTGGCTGAGAGAGACCTCGTGTTGGGGAATCCGTCAAGGTGAATTGACAGAGAGACTCACCAGGTCGGCGAACCAGGTTCTTCTGGGCCAGAAAGGTGCCATGAGCAGAACCTCTGCTCCCTCCAAGAGGATCTTCCAAATCACCCTGGGAAGAAGAGGCAATGGCAGAAACGCATATAGGAGTCCCTATATGGGTTTTGTCGGGCGTGCTTTTGTCGAGCGCGCATTTGTCGGTGGACCCAGTAACCTGCGGTGGGCCTTGCAAATAGGGACATGGAGGTATGCGTCTTTGAGATCTATGGATGTTAGTAGATCCCCTGGCCTGATGCAGCCCAAGAATGACTGGAGGGACTCAATCTTGAACCTCCCGTAAGCTATGTTGTGCTTTAGCTTTTTTTAAGTCTAGAATTGCCTTCCACCCCCCAGAATTCTTTGGAATGAGGAATAGAATGGAATAAAACCCTGTCCCCTCCTGACCTGACGGAATCGGTTCTATGACCTGATGTCCCTGAGATGAAGGATCTCCTGTTCCATGAGAGTCCTCTTGACCGGACATGAGGGGCTAGGGCATCAAATGAAGTGTTGAGGAGGGGAGGAGAGAAACTCTAGGGTCAGACCTATGAGAATCATTTGTAGGACCCACTGGTCTGACCTGATCAGCTCCCACTGGGCATGGAACAGCTGAAGATGCCCTCCTATGGGAGCCGTCCATTGATGGTCACTTATACCGTCTGAAGGGCCTGGAACCAGACCCCCATGAAAGGGACGTTTGGAAAAGTTCTGCTGGAGACCCCTGTCACGAAACAGTGGATGGTCCTGGGACCTATCCATGCCCTGAGAATAGGGGCGATAGAAGGAGCCGGAGCTGGTGTAAGGCTCCGTGTTCCAAAAGGGCTGCCTCCTATAGGAATTATAACCCTTGCGATCAGACTTCTTAGTGACCGAAGGCATGACCTTCTTTTTGTCCTTATTCTGTAAGGACAGGATCCAGGGCCTCCCCAAACAGCTTGCCCCCTTTAAACGGGGCAGAAGTAAGCTTCCACGTGGACCGCATGTCCATGTTCCAATGTCTGAGCCATAAGAGGCGACTGGTGGTGACATTGGAAGCCAGGGTCCTGGATGCAAACTTGGCAGTGTTCAGGGTAGCATCAGCAGTGTACTCTGTCGCTGAAATAATTCTGTTGACATCCTATCTCAATTTGGTATCCCCAGCCAGAAATTTGGTGAGTAACTGTCTCAACCAGAGGAGAGAGGCTCTGGAGAGAAAGGAGGCAGAAACCCAAGCTGCCCCCTGATGAGTTTTGTGGCAGGCATTCTCTGCTTTCTTATCCTCCTCCTTGAGCCCCTCCAGAAGATCGGGTGTAAGCACTGAGGAAGAAGTGAGAGCTGCCATCGGCGCGTCCATGGGAGGTAGTTTCAGCAAGTCTTCCGGACTCACATTCACCGTGTACAACTTCCTATCACTACCACTGGGGGGTGGCAAGAGTGCCCAGTTGCGTCCATTGCTTCTGCACAACATTGAAGAACAATTTCAGAACAGGCACAATTTCCTGTGCCGGCACCGGTTCCACGAAGAGGAATATTTATCTTTAATAAATTATTGAGAAAAAAAGCAGGAACTTTTTCTATGGTTTGATATTCATCAGCAAAACATGGAGGCAGAGGGAATGCTTTATGACCTGCAGAATATCTTTATATATAGATATTCCCCTGAAGACAAGAACTGCACATGCTACAAGTGCAGGCAGATTGTCCTCATGAAAGATAATGTAAAAAGACCAGAGGCAAAACTGTCTACCTCCCCGCTTATCAGGGAAGATGGAGAATTGTTGATGAGACCTATAAAGGGCTTCTATCCCAGAAGAAAACCAAGCACAGGGGGAATGAAAGGATGAAGTAATATGACTCTAAGATCTAAGCTTGTCAAGAAGAGTTCTTCATTATAAAATCTTAAGATAAATTCCAGAGCCTATTGATGTTTCTGACCCCTGGATGAAGAGCAACTACCACAAGTGCCTGCCCTGAAGCTGAAAAAGCAAGCATTAGCAATCAGAAACACCCTATTGAACTGAATGAAAGCAAGAATCTGTTGGCTGGATGGACTGTACAGAGATGTGGGCTGTTTCCCTGGAGTATATATTCAGGACTGAACAATCTGTCGCCCCTGACTCTCTAAATCCACTGAGAAATTTCTCTTATTGATCCACATGGGAACAAACGGCAGAACGTTGAAGGCATCACAAAGATATTGTGAAGTGCTGGAAGGAGATTGAAGTTGCTGGCAGATCATGTGGTATATTCTTCATTTCTTCTTACAAAAGAATGGGGAAGAGCTAGGTTATAGGTAATACAAGGGGGTAACGTTAGTGATTATACCATTTTGGAATTCAGAAATAAAAACTTAAAACATAATTGTACAAGGACACCAGATTTCAAGAGTTCCTATTTCAATAAAATTAAGGAAATGCTAGGCAAGAGGCCATGGAAAGAAATGTTCAAAGGGTACACATTAGGAAAATCATGTAATAAACTCCTCCCTATTTGTCACATAGTAAAAGTATAACTGAGAGTAGGATTCCCATAATTATGATAACCATGAATGAAGGCAAATATACTTGTCTCAGGATAATGTTGCATGATTCGATCAGGGTCTGTCACCCGGACCAGAGATTTATTCTTCAAAACTTTCCATTATGCTAGAAGAGCCTATCCTCAGAAAACTCTCTCCAGAATGTGTGTGAGAGAATCTCCCTGAGCATGGGCTCAAGCACAAATCCGAAAGCTCAGAAGACTAAACCTCTGGTCCGATGACCAACCCAGGTTGGCTCCTGCAATTAAGACAATGCATGAAATCCATCCAGATTTGAAAGAACTATTGTTCCTGCCTTTGATGTTTTTCACTACAGTATTCTAATTTTATTCATCTTCTCTAGCCTGACGATTGTATAAGCCTTATTGATCCACATCTTATCTGTGGAAGAACTGAAGAATCTTGATATGCTGGAATAAGGGAAAGAAATCAGATGGATTAACGTCAACAGGGGCAAGGGTGAAGTTCTATATTAGAGTAAGACAAATCAAAGGTAGGAGTACAAGATGAATCAGGGATATATACAGCCATAGCAGGGTTGATTGGATTTTGTTTTGGGTATTTGTAATTTTAATGGTAATGGTTTAGTGTGTAATGTTGAGAGTTCATGCAGTGTCAGCAGAATAACAAATCTTATAAATTTTGAATATTCCTAATTCAAATGTTAAGGTTTATATCTATCTAGTACCTCGCCAAATACATAAATCTCTTTAAATCAGCAAAAATGGATATACTGTCTCCTTGCAACTGCCTAGTAACTCAGCAGTAGGCCCCACTCTCCCTCCCCCTCAGGCTACTTCATACTGTTTTCAAAGATTCCAAAAACCTTCCAAAAAGATATGAGAAGAAAAAATTACCATGGATTACTTCCTATCAATTGTTCTATTTCTGGAATTGTTCACCGAGTGAAAGATTTTTTAAATGGGTCATAAGATGATACAATATTTTGCATATATGTTAAGTTACTAGAATTGCCTGAAATTAAAGCAAAAATATATTGCATTCACAGTCATTCAACTTTACAAAGCTTCCTGAGCCTATATCTCTGTTGACCACTAGAAAAATGGATGTAGAGGCAGCTCGAAGAATTGTGTGTTTTTATCACATTTCCTTGCCTAAAGAACTTACTACAGGTAGCCCTTTATTTATGAATATTCATTTAATGGATGTTCACGGTTATGACGGTTCTGAAAAAAAGTGAATTATGAAAAGTCCTCACACTTATGACACTTATGTCCCCACACTTATGCAGTGGGGACTGCAATGTCCCCACTATTGAAAGATCAAAACTTAAATACTTGGCAACCAGCATGCATTTATAATCAGGATCATGTGATTGCCATTGATGACTTTTCCAGGGAATTTCTGACAAGAAAAGTCAACAGGGAAGACAAATTTTGCTTAACAGCCATGTGATACACTTAACAACTGTGACAAAAAACAAAATTGGGGACAATGATTGCTTAGCAATCAGGTCTAGTCCCAATTGTGGTTGTTAAATCAAGGACTACCTGTATGCAGAGTCTTATGTAACTTGCTTTGTACTGGTGACAATTTTTGTAACTCAGAGCTTTCATCACCTCCTTCCTCTCTCAGTTCATCTCATTTAATTCTTAGGCTGATCAGCACAATTCTGGTTTTCACCGAATTTGCTCTGTCTCCCTGATGGAGAAATTACACATTATAAACTCATTATTTAGGCCAACTTAACTAAACTTAGGCTTTCAATTACTAAATTACTTCCTCAATGAAGCACATCTTTCTTTTCTTCCATGCAAGCAGCAGCCTCCTTTATAAAAAAGGCTCCTAAATTACTTCAGGGTTCTCTCTCTAAGCATTCTTTCCCCTGTAAAAAGCAATCTGCTTCAGCAGATAGTTCAATGGAGATGTCAACTCAATGTACAGCATCTGTGCAAAGGGCAAATTCCATAGTAGGGAGCACTAGGAAAGAGACTGAAAATAAAACTGGTGAGATAGTAATGCTCTTAGCCAAATCTATTGTACCTCTGTATCTGGATTACAGTGGGTAGTGCTAGCTGCCATGTTTGAGAAAGAATAGAGTTGAAAATAACAGAAGAAAGCAGTCAAAATGATTGTGGGTTCAAGCACTTTATTAAAAAAATAAAAAGGACCATAACATTGGTACTGTGTTTCCCGAAAATACAACCTGTCCTGAAACTAAGGCCTTGCCACATTTTTTACGTGGGCAAAAATATAAGCCCATCCCCGAAAATAAGCTCCCTGGACACCCCCCCTCCGACGAGGCAGAGCACCACTCATCGACCTAGCAGTATCCTGAAGGCGCCAAGCCACAGGAGCCAGGGGGGGAAAGGCGCTCACGTTGCTTGGCGTCTTCAGGATACCGCTAGGTTGGGGAATGGCGTACTGCCTGGCTGGAGGGGGGAGTTGCCAGGCGGCTGCTCCCTTGAGAGCAGGCTCCTGAAGAGCCAGGCAAAGCCTCAGGGGCAAATCAGCCATGAGGTAACCACACTCATGAACAGCCGCCCGGCAACCCCCCCTCTCCAACCAGAGTGCCATTCACTGACCTAGGGGGTATCCCTAAGGTGTCAAGCCACGTGGCGCTCTGCCTGCCCCCCAACTCCCACGGCTTGGCACATTCGGGATACCCCCTAGGTCAGTGCATGGAGCTCTGACAGGCTGGAGAGGGGGGTTGTGCAAATGCCTGTTCCGCCCCCAGCAAGCATGCCTCCCAGCCTCACCATGCCCTGGCCTGGCTCTCCCTGCAGGGCCAGGGCACTGCCGCCGCTGGAGCCGCTGCCGCCACCGCGCTCCAATCATAACTTCTCCGGCTTCCAAACTCCAAATCTCAGCTGCCGAGTCTTCCAGCAGCGGCTGCTCTAGGAGTGTGCTCTATGGTTGTGGGCCAGCTGCCAGAAGACTCTCTGTCCAGAAGACTCTCTGTCCGGCATTGATGATACCTCTGCATTCAGCCAGCATGCCTCCACGTGCCAGTGCAATTGAGTTGAAGAGAGAGAGAGAGAGATGTCTCCCATCTCGGACTTGTGAGTACCCTACAGGCATTTAGTTGGCTATTGTAAGAAATAAAATGCTGGGCAAAGATTGATCTTGATCTGATTCAGCAGGGCTGTTCTTATGATTTTTTTTTAATCTATATGTTATCTGTCAACAATTCAGCTTTGATGTTAATATTTCAGAAACTGAACTGCATACACTACACACTTTTAGACTGGCTATCACAATGTATATGTGAACAATGTATATGTGAACAGTTGTATAATGTACTGAGGAAAAACTGAGCTACAGAATTCTAGTCCAAGTTAATATTAATAACTGTACTGTGGCTTACGGCTTGGGAGTACCTCAACTACAGACAAAAAAAGCAAGATGGTGGTCATTCAAATAGTAAGGCTAAGAAAGTCTATGAGTCCATGTAAGACATTCCTCACCATCCACAACTCCTCATTCATACCCTTCAACAAGGCCCTGCTTATACAGACCTGCCGCCTGAATCTCCTAATTTCTTAAAGAGTGTGTGATATTTAAATGACAATTTCTTATTGTTTCAATCACTAATAATAAAACTGCCATATAATAACAGGAGTAGGTTGCAGATACCGCGCACCTTCAAAGAAAAATGTTTTTGCAATATCCTGCTGCTAGCTGGAGAACCATAAATTTCTAAGAAAACACTTAACACTTAAAATCCAAACCTATGAGTTGTTGTTTCTTTTAAGAAAAAAAGGAGTTAACTTGTTTTATCTGTTTTGAATCAAAATGGTTAAACATATAATCCTGTACAGATTAGTTTCTCTAATAACTCATTTAAAAAAATCAAAACATGGTAATACTCAAAGGGATTTGAGGGTCAGGAAGTCTTGCCGTATATCTTAATTCCTGGTGTGGGCTTATTTTTGATTTGGCCTTTTGGCCTGGGAGCATTTCTTTCTAAAAATTGTGTTGTTTTCAGGAAAGAAATATTCCAGAGACTAGTTCTAAAATGTTATTGTTCCACGTGGGTTTCTGCCCCTCAGATACAATTACATCTCCCAAGTGTTTCATACTGAAATGCACTTACTCTGAAAGTTACCTCAATTAGTTTATCACTTAAATCTGTAGACTGAAGAGATGGTGTTGGTATAATGTCAATATCACTGGGCATATCAACACCATTTCCCCAATCAGCAAATTCAAGTGATGAACTAATTGAGGCAAATAAAGTTAAATCCCAAAGAGATCAAAATAATGAAAGGATAGGATTCAGTGTGGAATTTTGGTTCTATATGACTAAATGTTGGTAATATGAACAGTTGATGGAGTTTTAATAACTTTACAATTGACATGGCTACACATTACATCCAGATCCATATTAAAGGAACTTTCATCTGCAATTTCTAAAAGAAGAGCATCAATCCTATCACAGCCAACTCATGTCATATGTAATTTGATATTTATACAACTTCAAAAATATTAAACATTGACAAAGCAACTATGATAGATGATTAAATTAGTTATTTGGACTAAGAATAAGCAAATAGGGATTTTTTGCACATAAGGTTCACTAGCCAGCAAAACATTCCATTTCAAAAAATGTAACGCGGAATTTTAAAAAATGAACTTAATCTCAACAAAAGCAAAATCTTTTTCAGGTCAAGCTAAACTTCTTTTGACTTACACAGATATCACCATGCAATTCGTTTGGCATACTACCAAAGTCATTTTCAATGGCCTTCTGCAATGTATTTTCATTTTCCTATTCTAGTGTACAGCTGTGGTCTCCAGCCAAATTAGGGCTGAGTCTACTTGATTTTCTAATTCAACCAAATCAGCTGATCGTTGTCAATCTGGGCCATATAATATAATGCATTTCACTATTCAATGTAGTAATTAATCTGGTTCAAACACTGACCTTTGACTGAATATTAGTGAAACTAATATTAGGATTGCAATTCACCAGAAAATCATTGCATGGAAACAGAGATATTTTTTCTCTCTGTTTCTAGTCTCCTGAGGCAGAATGAGATTGCTCCATTCACTGCTCTCCAAACTTGATTCCTTGAAGGAAGCGCAAGACAGAAATATTCCAAATGTAATTATGGGGGGAAATACTTGTTGCAAGCTGCTTTTATGCATAATAAAAAAAGGAAATTTATAATCTTGCACAACTAATTTCAACTTAATAACTTGTAATAACATTTCAAAATTATTACACCTTAATCCTACTAATCCTTTCTCTAATCATTATAACCACAGTGGCTATCTAATACCCAAATAATCTTGATTTCTTTTTAGAGAAAATAAAGAAAATAAAATAAGCAAACAAGCATGCACACCACCTTCATAAGCATTTTCTTTGCTAACCTTACCACCTTCTATACTACGGTATCAGCCTTACAAAAAATAAAAGAATCTAATCCCGATCTTATAAGATCAGCCCAACTTTCAGGAAGAAATGGCAAACTAAAGAAGCTCTGCTAAAAGCATAGCCAACAACAATAGCAGAATAAAGAATGGACAAGGAAAAATCTTGAGATTGCCCACAAGTGTTCCATGCAGTCGCAAGACAGCATCTCTAGCAGGTTTAGAGCTCTGGGTGACAAAGGAAAGCCATTTTAGCTCATATCACAATGAGCATTTTCTTCAAAGGACCCTCGGTTTGCATATTTCCTTTTCTAATCGCATTTGGAAGTTGTCTATCAATAGATTTTCAGCTATTATGAACCTTCAGATCAACAAATTTCACAGCACAGTGAGTCTCCTTCAATCCTTAATGAAAGAAATTGCAAACACAATTTTAATGATTTATTTTTTCCCTTCTCGGATAAAGGTTATAAAGATACTACATTGTTTATACTTGTAATGAAGGGGAAAGTCATGTTTTATATATTTATTTTCTTTTTCTTTACTGTATTTTTACCTTTTCTTTCTATTTCTATTATTTCTATATTGGTTTACCTCAGGGCCCCCGCAGCCAGGCCACCCACATCCCAACACCTGGCTTGTCTCACCTTGCAGCCATGGCACCAACACACCACTCAGCCCTCCTGCTCCATTGCGGCTGTGAGCAAGCAGAAGTGGACCAGCGGCCATTTGTGCTCCTGCTGCCATCGCAAAGCATGTATTAGGGAGTGAATGGCTTGGCTGCAGGGGGCCTGAGGTAAGCTGATGCGGGGTGCATGGGGCAGCTCCACCATCACCCTGCCTCACCTCGTGGCTGTGGCCCCGTGAGCAAACAGACAGAATGGGCAGCCAGGCACCTGCACAGGCTCTTAAGTACGGCTTACTTGGGGATTGGAGGGGGTTATATTAGGCGCAAACATAAAAACATGCTAGGACTTATTTTTGGGATAGGTCTTATTTTGAGGGAAATGGTCTGTGTATGTGTGTACATTGAAATGGGGGAGGGAGAGAATAAGTGTCAGAGCATCTTTAATTCCTATTTAACAACATTGAACAGGCCATCCATATTATTTCATTAACCACTATAAAAAAAGTTTGCCTTGGTTGTTTTCTTGCAGATGTTTCATTACCAAGTCTAGGTGAACATCATCACTTCTACAGTAGCACAGATGATGTTATCTAGTTTCGGTAATGAAACATCTGAGGAAAAAACAGCCAAGCTCAGAGAGCACCAAGGACTCTTCATTTCAACCCTTACAAACATTCTCCTTTATTCGTTATAACCACAATAGAACAAAACATTCCGCATCCTATAAGAACAATATCACTTCCATCTCAAGATACTATGGGACTGGCAAGATTGAAATCCAAGCTATTCTGGCAGCATGAAAACAGTGAAACAATGTGAATGAAATCCAACAATTTGTTTGTCTGTTGCCTTAGTACCAGAAGAGGAAACAGCAGCATGAAAAATCAAACCATTAAACTTCCCACATGGCCTTACTGCTATCAGAACAGCATGAAAACATTACCATAAACAGTAATAATTAACCATTCTTATGATGCATAAAACCTCAGGCTTTGCTGTGTTCAGATCAATGGCTTCTAAAATAATGCAATTCAGGTCAGAAGAACTGTGTGTTCATTTCAGCACAGCATAAGATAAAAAAAGAAAAGAAAAAGAAAACTTATCAAGCAGATTTGAAAAAGATAATCACTGGGGCGATGGGAGAGACAGTGAATATAATGTGGAAATCTACAGTGACATTCTTGCTTTAGATTAATTTTAAGCAAACATTTCACTGGGGCAATGTGGGGGGGAGGAGAAACACCCAGCATACAACCAAGGTTCCTAATTCCAAAAGAATGTTGCCAATTTAACTGAAGGGTCACATTTCAAGCTGTGATTATAGACTTGATTGTTCAAAACCATCAGTTGAAGTTTCACATATTCCAAAGTAACTCTATTGATGGTAGCCAATTAATTCTTAACCTAAATTCCTAAAAGATTGTTACAGGTGCGTCCTCAGCTTACAGCAGTTCATTTAGTGACCGTTTGATGTTGCAATGGCATTGTAAAAAGTCTCTTATGACCGCTTAGCAACTGACTCATATTTATAACAGTTGCAATATCCTGAAATCATGTGATCGCCTTTTGCGAACTTCTGACAAGCCAAGTCTATGCGGAAGCCAGATTCACTTAACAACTATGTTAATAATTTAACCGCAGTGATTCACTTAACAACTGTGGCAAGAAAGGTTGTAAAATGGGGCAAAATTCACTTAACAAATATCTCGTTTAGCTACGGAACTTTGGGGCTCAATTGTGATCATAAACCGAGGACTAACAATACTTATTTTTAGGCAATAATGTTTCATTGTGTGAAATTTTGTTCCCCAATATGGCAAATATATTTTTATGATAAGCAATTTCATCTAAACACTTTGTCTTATGAAAATAAAGTGGTAACACGCAAGTACTTTTTATTATTTCATGGATAAATATAGGTAGTCCAAATTTTCTGTTACTAAGTAAGGCAGAAGGCCCCATTTGCCATCTTTCTTGCCACAGTTGTTAAATGAATCAGTGCAGTTGTTAAGTGCAGTAACATGGTTGTTAAGTGAATCTGGCTTTCCCATTGAGTCTGCTTCTCAGAAGGTTGCAAAATGTGATCACATAACCCGAGGATACTGCAACCATTATAAGTATGAATCAGTTGTGAAGCATCCAAATTTTGATCATGGGACCATGGAGTTGCTGCAATACTTCATAAATGGGAAAAACTGTTGTGGTTTGCCACTGGCCTGCAGAGCTGGCAGCAGAGTCAGACAGTGAGGAGGTTAGGGAGGCCAGACCTGGAATCTGGGGAAGGCTTGGACAAGGGCTCTGCATAGGAGGCAGAGAGGGCGCCAGGGCCATCTGGGAGTTATATGCTGTCTCGGGAGCCTCCAGAATCAGATATCAGTGAGGAAGAGGAACAGGGGGAGCCTGTTCCCAGTGTGTGCATGTGCAGAGCTGTCAGAAGGCAAGAACAGTTAAGAAAAAAAGGGGTGACCCGGGAGTAAGGCTTGGAGATGATTGGCCCCTCCCATAAGACATAAAGGAGGAACAAAGGCACGTGAGCCTTTGCAGGAAGCAACTTTGTTCGTTCTGGTTTGTTTAAATTCTGAAGCTCCGTTTTGACTCTGTGCTCCGTGTGGCCTTGCAAAGCTAATTGGCAATTAGGTCTTTGGCAGCATTTTAAGGGAGATAAAGGTGGTTACTTATCAGCCTTATCCAGAAAGACTTTGGTAGACTTCTGTCAGATTCTTTACGAACTATTTGTGACCCATTACAGGCGTAAATGGGCAAAATTCACAGCTGTTGAAATAAAAAAAAGTTTTTTGGGGACTAAACGTATGCTTTGTACTGTCTTAGGAGGCTTAAGTGAGAACAAAAACAATTACAAGTCACTTTTTTGCTGTTGCAATTTTGAACGGTCACTAAATGAATGGTTGTAAGTCAAGGACTACATGTACTGAAGAACCCACTGAACAAAAACAGTTTACACATGTACTTTCTGTATGTCCACAAATAAATTGTATCCTTTTAACCCACCTGACAGCAGTTACTCAGAATGACCAATAAGCAAACTTCTCTTAACTAAATTATATATTGCATATGGCTAGGATATTTGCAAAGGTCATCTCTAAAAATGTCATACCAAAACCTCCATTAAATAACCAAAATAATTCTTAGATGTTGCTTAGTTTGGTAATGAAACGTCTTCAAGAAAACAGCCAAGCTCAGGAGAGCACCAAGGGCCCTGCAATTCAACCCTGAACTACAAATATACGCTTCTACAGGGACCAAAATAATTCTAAGCAAACATATTGACTATAGTACCTCAGAAACATCCACATGTGATAAACATCCACATTTTCCAATGGAGAATACATCATCTATGTAAAGATGTATGTTTAAAAAATTGAATCAGCACAAAAATACATACCATAAAATGTAGAAATTCTCAGAAGGCCAGCATCTACATCAGGGGTCTCCAACCGCTGGTCCATGCATTTGCCTTGGCACACAGCATGCCAGAAACCAGGTTGCACAAACAATGGAGGCCCATCTGTGGGATGCAGGCAGCACACAAGACCACGCCGCCTCCGATCAGTGGAAAAACCCCTCTCAATGGAACTGGTCTCTGGGGCCCAAAAGGTTGGGGGGAGGGTGCTGATCTATATTATCTCAGCGTCTAATAATCTAATAAATCTAGTCTAAGAATCTAAAAATATCAGCCACTGACATGAACAATTCAAAACTGAATCAGCAGTTATGGACATCACTGGAAACTTCACTAAACGGGAAAATTTCTATTTATATACAGGTGGCCCTAATTTAGCAACTACCTCAGAGACCAATAGTTGCAGTTAGAATGGTAATGGGAAAAAAATTAGCAACTGATGCCCACATTTATGACCTTTGCAGCATCTCCCTCTCTCAGTTATATGTTCACCAATAGAATCAGTTAGCACATGTTCTCCTGTACCTGACCGATGTTTTTTTTTCTTTTTCTCCCTCCTTGCAGAGCCTACAGATTGCCTAAATAAGCTTTTCTCTAGAACACAGAACATGCCTAAAAGTGCTAACCTCAAGTTAAAAAGCTCAGCTCTGTGACCTTAATTAGTTGTTCAGAACCTGCTTACAAGCAGATGCTGCTGCCTGACACTGATAAGATCCTAATCGGTTACACACTGAAGTCTTTTGTTTGGCACACAGTCAAGAGTATGTTAGGCAAACAGCCAGAGCTGGTGCATTTTTCTTTCCATGTATATTGTCCATTATGGACCTGTTTACTCTCTTGTAATCCCTTCCTCTCCAATGAATGTGAATATGAGCATTATTTCTTTTATTGGTAATTATCCCAGCACCAAAGTGAGCACTCCAAAAGACAGAAGAGTAAGGGGAAAGCTATAGGATTTGCCCTATAACACTGGCTTCCTTGTGAGTCAAGTTCCAGTTTTCATTCAATTTTTTTTAAAAAATAGGAATTTCCAATAGCTAAAATATCTGAATGAATGCACACACACACACACACACACACACACACACACACACTATCAGGAGTATACTGCCTATCTGGATATGCATCCAAGTTGAGAATGTGTGTTGTTGAAACCAGTGAAATATTTGAGTCAGTCAGTGAACCAGTGAATGAGTCCTGAACTATAATATACTATCATGTATTCAATATTCTCTTGAAGGGAATATTAGATAAAACTAACAATGCTTTCTTTTCTAATCATTTTCAATAACTTTTGATAAGAAGATCCCTATTCCTAACTGCAGAATACAAAGAAAGCATTAGATATTAAAATATAAATTTCGACAACATAAGTACCATATGCATTTTTTCAAACTGTCATATGTATTCCTCAATATAAAAATAGTACGATGATCTGTACTCTTGAAAGGCTTAAGAAAACTGCTACCCCTTAAGAAAAAATCCATTTCTAGATACTGCAATGGCAAAATAACAGCATCAAATCAAGAACAACTATATGGAAGAAATAGGCCCTCAGTAAAAACCAAGAGTCCTTTCCCCTACTGCTATTATTTTTACTATCCCCTTATATGGAGACTACAGGTAGTTCTAAACTTACAACCATTTGTTTAGTGACTGTTAGAAGTTACACTGGCACCAGAAAAAAGTGACTTACAACCAGTTTTTACACTTACTACTGTTGCAGCATCCTGGCCATGAGATCAAAATTCGGACGCTTGGCATCTGGCATGTATTTATGACAGTTGCAATGTCATGTGATCACCTTTTGCGAGCTTCTAATAAGCAAAGTCAAAGGGGAATCCAGATTCCCTTAACAACCATACTATTAACAACTGCAGTAATTCACTTAACAACTGTACAAAAAAGGTAGCAAAATGGGGCAAAAATCACTTAACAACTGACTTGCTTGTCAATGGAAATTTTGGGCTCTGTTTTGGTCGTAAGTCAAGGACTACCTGTATACTTCTTTATTAAGTACTAGTTTCCAAACTGTTTGACATACAGTTCCCTGGGGTCTCCCGACAATACAATATTGCAGAGGATCTGCAAAAAGCCTGAAACAAAAAAAAAAAATACTCACTCATATCGCCCTCCCCTGGCAAAAATGACTCCCCAAACCCTTCACTGCCAGAAGAGAAGCACAAGAAAGCCAAACATGTGTCCAGTCTAAATGGAAACTGAAAGGAGGAGTGCCAGCTGATACCAGTCTTTCTCTCTCTCCCTGTAGTTTTTTTTTTTCCTCCTAGCAGGTACAGACTATCCTGCCTGGCTAGAATTCCTACAAGCATAAATTTTCCTGCCCCATAACTAGCCCCACTGTAATGTACGTGCCCCTATTGAAATAAAAAATTGTTGAGGAAGTGCAGTTACAGACATTCATGTGTACATCAATCTCTTTCATCATGTTTTTAAACAATGTTTGAAACGAATCCCTCAGCATTTCCTTTTTATATATCAATGACCTAGCTCAAACTTGGCGATTTTAAGATGTGTGGACTTCATGCCGGCTGGGGAATTCTGGGAGTTGAATTCCACACATCTTAAAGTTGACAAGTTAGAAAAACACTGACCTAGCTTTTACTAACTTTTGGCAAAGGAGTTCAAAGGCTTTTTGCAAGTCCATTATTTCTCACTGACAGAAATCCATATTTGAGATTATGCTTGTCATCAATAAAGACAATGAGTGTCATCCTTAAATAAAAGCTAATGAGTGTACTGCAGAAATATGTCAGTTAATTTTCATGTACTACTTACTCCCTAAGTCTACATTTAATAAGTTGTGGTGGGAAGATTTTCAAGTTGTCCATAACCTAGGAAATTCTGGTACAAATGAACAAAGATCTATCCATATCAATATAGCAATTCTACTGCTTTAGAGATGCTGGGACAGGCTGAATTGACCTTGAAGAAAGAAAACTTTCTTTGCGGTTTGCTAATACTGATATTGAGGATATTGTTGTGGTTTGTTATAGCTTTATCTCTGCTTAATTCAGTGTATGCTTTAATACAATTACTGCAGAACTGTAAATTACTGTGGGACACTTTTTGTTTGAAATGGCATATAAGCCTAAAATGTGACAGGATTAGGCAGAGAGGCCCAGAGAAAGAGATTGTGCAGTCCTGAGTTGGATGGAGGAAGAGGTTCAGAGTAGTCACACCCTAGAATCACTTAGGATGTTTCTAGTAGGTTAGAAGATTATCACTTTAGTTTGGCTAGATTCTGTCCATTAGTTTTGGCAAATAAATGATTGGATTCAATTGGATTTCACTGTGTCATCTCTGAACTTGGGCCTGACAGAAAGAGATAGATAGATGCTTCCCATAAAAAGTGTCAAGAAGCCAGATTAAATTGCTTACATAAATTACTAGCCAAGTGCTTGGCACAAAAACCAATAGTTAACCTGATTGTATCGTACAAATTTCTAATATTTATTTTATTATTTATTTATTTCTAAGACACATTTATATGCCGCCCAATCCCGAAGGACTCCGGGCGGCTTACAAAAATAAAGAGAGAAAAAAACACATAACGAAACACATAACGAAAGAAACAGTTTAAAAACAGCAACACCTCATACATACATTCTAATTGGGGCTGAACCTCAACAGTGAGGTCAACAGCCCCAGGCCTGCCGGAACAGCCAACTTTTTACAACTTTCCTGAAGGCCATGAGAGTGGGTATGGTCCGGATTTCCGGGGGTAGCTGGTTCCAAATTTCTAATATGTCAGCCATTTGAATGATTAGAGTTCTTGGGGCGAAGGGGAAGCGCATAAGTATCCCTTGCCTTCCTCACGGATAGATCAGGGAAGTTATCACTGCTTGATTGGAGTTTAGAGTAGTACTATCACCTTTTTTTTGAAGGAGGAGACAGAGTACCCTTTCTTGAAGATATTCTCCTTGGACTTGACCATATTATATATCTGTCCTCCACTGTGCTATCAAAGGAGTACTCCACTGAAAGAGAGTTGCTAGTTCCACACAGTACTGATACTGAGGACATTTTTTTTTCTAGTAGGCTTCCATTTTTACTTTTATTTATTGGAATATTCCTTGTTGTTCCACACCCACGAACAATAAGCAAGATAGAATTATTTTAAAACTAAAACACAAAATTCAACTATATAATGGCAAAAACAATACCAGCACTATCTCTTGGAGCAGGCAGTGTACAATTCAAAGTGCTGGTTTTAACATTTAACGCTCTAAATGACATGGAAGATGAATCTACTTCAAATCCATACTTATTTATCATATGCATATCCTGCCACAATCACATAGCAGACTTTTGGTAGCTTACTTGTGCACTCAGGTAGCGTGTGTAAAGTTCCTCCCCCACATGAGATGCAGTAAAACTGAGAAACTCCTGTTTTTCATTAATAGCATCAACCCAATGTAACAGCCTCCCACCCAAAAATTAAATGATTTCATCATTTCTGACCTTTAGAAAAGCCTTAAAAACAGGGTTGTTCACAAGGTTATTTATTTAAGATCTGACATCAATATGCTTTTATTACTGTTTATTACATTAATTCATGATATGGCTTAATAGATTTAAAAAATAGTATTTTTATTATTTCTACATAGTTATTTTCACCCTGGTTTATTACATATAGCCATGACCCCATCTGGAAATTGATAATATATAAAAACCATGAACAAATAAATAATGCATTAGCAGCTCAAAAATCATAAATAGGACTCATGCAGACAGATTTATTTAAATTACAGAAGTGTTACCCATGAGCAAATTTTACACAAAAACAAATATTTTATTATTTCGTATGAGAGAAAAGGTTATGACTACAAAATTTTAAACATTTTTGAGGCTGTCAATAATAACATACTAATGAATTTATAACTGTTTTGATATTCAGTTGTTACCTACAGAACACTGGAAAGCTAGCGAGTCACTCAACATCGAGATGGGTAACATATAAATTTAATGAATAAATATCTTCTCCTGATTGAATAACAACAAAAATGTTAGTAGGTAAATTCAAAACTATTAACTATATAGGCAGTTAATATAGTTAGAAGAATGAATTGTCAATTTCTTGAAATCATGCCCCCAAACCTGTCTATCAATAGAATTTTCCTGATAATTTGTTGGGGTTTTTGAGGGATTCATTACAGCTTCAGTAATGATGCCATAACTGATATAATATGGTAGATTACATACACTATATTGCCAAAAGTATTCGCTCACCCATCCAAATAATCAGAATCAGGTGTTTCAATCACTTCCATGGCCACAGGTGTATAAAATCAAGTACCTAGGCATGCAGACTGTTTTTACAAACATTTGTGAAAGAATGGGTTGTTCTCAGGAGCTCAGTGAAGTCCAGCGTGGAACTGTGATAGGATGCCACCTGTGCAACAAATCCAGTCGTGAAATTTCCTCGTTCCTAAATATTCCACAGTCAACTGTCAGCTGTATTATAAGAACGTGGAAGTGTTTGGGAACGACAGCAATTCAGCCACGAAGTGGTAGGCCACGTAAACTCGTCCAACATCAGTGTGTGACCTCACAAATGCACTTCGTGAAGAATGGTCAAAAATTCCCATAAACACACTCCTAAACCTTGTGGACAGCCTTCCCAGAAGAGCTGAAGCTGTTATAGCTGCAAAGGGCGGACTGATGTCATATTGAACCCTATGGATTAGGAATGGGATGTCACTTACAGTAAGTTCATATGCGAATAAAGGCAGGTGAGTGAATACTTTTGGCAATATAGTGTATATTTAAAAGATGTCACTGAATTTGAATACCACTAACAATTCTTGTTTAAAAATCACATTTTGTAAATAGTTGAACAAAATTTACCTATCAATCTTCAACTGCATGTAACAAGTCCAATTTTCTCCTGCAAGTTGTTTTTTCAGAATAAATTGCAGTAGTAATTTCATGAGTTGTCATGCAGATCAAGCTTTCATCATGTGATTAAGCACAGCCAGCTAAATCAAAGTAGATTGGCTAACCACTAATATAGTTTCCCTCTTTTCAAATAACATTATGGCAAACAGCCAGCAAGCATGAAATGTAAATTCCTAGTAGTAAGTGGAATTTGTGCAGATTTGCAAGAATGTAAAAGACAAATTTGTCACTATTTTAGGGACTCTAAAAAGATGATACCGAAGTGACTGAGTTCTATTTACAACAGAACAAACCTGTTCTTTTTTCTTTTGCTAGAATTATAATTCACGTATCATACTTGCTAACAGGTGGCTTGACATCTGTAGCTTGACTGAGATTTCAAAGTTATGTAAAAACAAATGTAGCTTTTTTCATATAGAAAAACCTCATTTAGACACACTTCATTAGGAGCATTCAGACTATTACCAAATTGTGAGCAAGCTTTCCAGTTCTCCAGGACTTTTCTAGACACTACTTGTTAAACTAAGGTAAGAAAAGGTTTCCTGTTGTAACTCATCACTGTTTAATCACAGTATTACAATAAAACATGGGATGAGATTGCATGCAGTTAGATTAAACTCTAAAGTATGAGGTTCCTGGTTTCCTTTTGTATGGTTTGTCTATTTAGACTAGATCTATTACCAATTGGCAACATGGCACTGTTGGTACATTGAGGCCACAACTCTCTTTCTGAATTACTGTACACTGAATTACAATTGTTAACTTCCCTGACAAGTTCTTAAATGCAATGGTAGTTGGGATAAGGGAACAACAAACTGTTGAATCTTTATTTAAATCCTTTTTAAATCCCTATAAGACAGAGACACGGCCGACAAGTCATCCTACAGTCTAGAAATCAGGCAAATTCATTAGAACAAACTGAAAAATCTCTGAAGAATCAAGTGCAAATGAACCTACAAAGGTAGCATTCCTGAGAAGGAGATTTACCACTAACTCCGCTCGCTTACATCAGTTATGAGTTTTCACAGACAATTTCCTTTACGTCATACTTACATTTTTAACTGTAATAAGGTATGTGTGTACATGCATGATATGGTGGATTGGGTACAATGGCTTCCATGAGATGAGATTTCTGAATCCTCTACTCCCAATTGTACTCCATCTTCCTTACAACACCTAGAAACTCAGTAGTATTGTCACCAATCACTTGATACTAGAGAGATCCCTGTAGTTTGACTAACAAGTAGGCATGTGCTAAAAGAAGACATACTTCATTGTCTATGTCACAATCAAAGAACTAGAAGGAAGTTGAAAGTATCAAAAAGAAATGACAAATTACTTCTGAAGAAAACATTTAAATCAACTCCTTGAACTTCCACAATCACTCATTCATAGCACAAAGCCATACACTTCTCATCACAATCCATAAGGGGAAGTAATTCTCTATGACCTCTAGATTTTACTCAAGGGAGCTTGCTGTCTTATTTCCTGATCTCCAACCTGCACTTCTATAAGATGGAACTACTTATTCTTATCTGGCATTTACCTAGTTCCAGAAAGTGCTCTTGAGAGAAAATAATAAAAAGAAAAGCAAACTGGATCTAGCCCCCTCCTATTTTAAGGACCAGTTTGGTTATAAAGGATGTTTCATCTGAGCCTTCCATTTAGTGAAATACATTTTCAAAGACACATAAATATAACATAATATACAAAATAATTACCTATAAAAATAACCTAAAGGAATCTAACCTAAATGTTTCCTTAGCAATTTCAGATAGTGCAGAGTTATTTCTTAGACCATGACATGTTTTAAGCTATTAGGGACGGGGGAAAATGAAAAAAGGAAGGTGGAACAATTCAACTATTTTTATACATCACTGAAAAACTGCCAGGAATTCCTCATTCAGCAGATTCTTAGTCACCTGTCTAGCAAAAAAAAACAAACATATAAAAGTGTCAATTAAATAGCACACTGCCATAATTACAAGTTATTCATCTTCAGTTAATTAAATGATCTAAGTTTATCCAGACCTATAATATTTTTTATCATGCTCAGTAAGAAATTTTACTATTATTTGGGACACGATTCCACTTTGTGTGTATTAATGCATGAGAGAATACAATATTTCCAAAAGGTATCCTTAGCATATCCTTAACACTTGTTGAAAATAGACACATAGTTAAGTACGTTTTAGAAAGGATGCACGATATCACTTGGCATAATATTACAGCAGATTGTTGTTACTAATCAGTCAATCATCCTCTTGACTTTTAGGAAATAAATAATATTTGAAGAGAAAAACATTCTAGTTTCTTCTATGGTACTAAAAAATAAGAAAAAGTATTGGGATCTAGACTTCACATCCCATAAATAAAAGTGCTTCAGAAAAAGCTTTGATTTAGTGAAACAATCAGAGGAGGAAACAAATGTTACAGGTTCCTCTGCCTCCAGTCTCTTGTGCCTTTTGAAAATTTATTTCACAAAGCCTCAAGCCTCAGGAAAATGTGAGAAAATATGGGAAAGGGCGGTTTATAGATAAGGTCCCTCATTTCCTTTAATAATTTCACCTGAATAAACTTCTACCTAGGACAGTGATAACTAACCTTTTTGTCATCGCGTGCCAAAAGGGTGTGCGTGCAATAGCGTGCCTGCATCCATAACGCAATGTGTGCGTGCCCCCTCGTGTGCGCATCCTGCTCTCCTGCGCATACGTGTGTGACCCTCCCCCACATCCCAATTTGGGCCTAGTAGGCTTCTCTGCAGCTTCCTGGGAGCAAAAATGGGCCGCGGGCGGGGGGGGTGCCAACTGCCCCATGCACATGTGCGGCAGAGACCCAAAAATCAGCTGGCTGGCGGGAGGCATGTGCGCATGCATGGTGGAGCTGAACTGGGGTGACAGCTTGCATGCCCGGACACCATAGGTTCACCATCACAGACCTAGGAGATGCTTCTATGAGTGGGAGCAGCACTTCTTAATGAAGTGAAGATGTATATTTTAAAAATATAGAAAAATTAGTTTAATTCTGTTGTTTAAATTTTTGTTTTCTTATACCTTAAGGACGCAGTCTGCAACAATCTAAATATAAGGATTATTTGAGAAACTTATAGAATTGTGTGATTATTATACTGCTCTCAATTTTAAAAAGCTATAGTTGTCCCATAAATTACTACAGACTACATATTTATTGTATCTTAGAGTTTTACCTGTATTTCTGAATGAAAGATATACCACCCTAAAATCTGAATATTAAAATAATAAAATCACACCTCTAACAATAAAGTCTGAATTATTTTATATATGAAAACAATACAATCTTGCCTCAAATAGCAATGGCAGATTAACAAAGTTTTGTGACTGTCCCAGAGATCATCACTGGCTTATCAGTTAAAAGAAGAAGAATAGTGTGTTAATTAATTAACAGAGATGTCATTAAGTTCTTGTGCCTAATTGAATTAAAATGACAGAGGAGGACATGCACAACTGATTCTACTTCTCCCAAAAGACTGAGGCAAAGGCATTTTTGCAGTTAAGATACTAAATCTCCCTTTTAATGAGACCTGGTCAACTTCTCTTAGGGACTGGACAAAGGATGTTGGCAAAGTAGAAAGCCAGTGAAAACACCCTGCCAAATAAACTGGAACTATAGAATTTGGGGCTACAACATACATATTTCTATAAATCTAAGTCAAAATTCATTTTTCCCAGCTTCTTCATTCTGCAACAATGTTAAGAATCCAGATTGCTTTCTTCTATTTGATATCCAATGACCAAAACAATCTAATTTATGTAAATACTTCAGATAGAACAAAAATGTGTTATTTATATTTCCCCAAAAATGTTAATTGATGGCATGTAGAAATTCAGAAACAATTTGCACTAAAGGGCTGAAATTAGTAAATTAACCTGAGATGTTTTCCCTGCATGAATGAAAGCTATCTTCCCAAAACAGGTCCAATTAATTCTAAATAGCAATGAAAGAGCAAACTTGACTTTGTAAAGCTTAGTAGTACTGCCTACTTACCTGAAAATTAGTACAATGTAACAGTTAGTGCTGGAATGAGAGCCCTCAAAGAAAGATGCACAAAGCTTAATGGTTTACACATTATCTCAAAGCCTAAGTTACTATGAAAATAAAATGGGGGAGAAACCCAAGCTCACAATTTTTCCTGGAGATCAAAGACAACTTAAATGTAACAAATATTCCATCAATTTAGTTTTGTACAGATGGCTGTAAATATAATCTAGTAGGTTGCTACTTCAGTTTTGCTGTAATTCCTATACACTTTAAGAGTCATGCTGTGATCTGCTTTTGAAGACAAAAGGGTATTTCAAAGACCATATGGATTCCGCTGTGGTACCTGTATGCAATTCCTTAAGCTAAGACTATTTTCCCAGGATTTTGCAGCAACTGCTGAAGGCAAAGCTGGTTTACAGAGTTGCACATATGTGCTAAGTTCACACTCCTGGGCACTACAAAGCAACTCCTTGCCTTCAAGTATATGCCCTGGATAGTCTGACCTTTAAACAAAAAAAAATTAATTGCACATCACAGTATTAAAGCTAACAAAACTGAGACAAGAGCAGAGCAGAACAGTTCAAGAGAGCAATAATAAAAGAAACTGGCTGAAACTAGCAGAAAGTACACTCAAGAATATTTTCTGCACATAAAAACACCCCTGCAAACTCACTGAAAGTTCATCTACTGTTATACTCTGTAAACTCAAACCACAATCTATTAAAATGTATCTTTCAATCTTGTAATGATCTTTTTATGAGTAATTAAATAGCATACATTCTAAATGTTCTAACAGCAGAATTTTTATTCACAAAACACATACAATGTGTCATGTTTTCTTTCAAGGCTTGGCATTCCATGCTAAATGAGCCTTTTAGAACAATTTCAAAAGCCATTACACTTACAATCTTCTTCCCATGCTTAGAATTACTAAACCATTCTAAAAGTTGGGATTAAATATTATGCTTCATTGACGGAAAATGGAAACCTAAACCACCCATCCATATATAATTGTCAATCTCCCCCATTTGTGGTCCTATTCCTTCAATACTATTGGTCATTACTGAAGTTTAGGACTTTTTTTCCATTTTAGTTCTTTAAGCTTAAAGCTAGTCAGTTTTGTGAATGTTTTCTGTATAGTCCCCATTTCCTTTGCCTGTAAAATGACCTGCTATTATATTTATGCTAAACATAAAAACAAATCTGACAGTCGTCTTTGCTATATCATAACACTAATGTTTGCAACAGTTTTTGGGGGCACAAGGAAATGAACTATTGGTTAATTGGTTAATTAACAAGGTTTAATTTGGGAAATTAATTTACAATGAATTGTCATTTGGGCTGAAGATCTTGATTCTCCAAATAATGTAACTATCAATGTTCCTCACACACAATTAGCTGAAGGATCAAATTGAACACACTGTATTCTAACATTACCTCTGAATAGGAATAGTGCCAAATGTATTATTACCTGTTCACTGAATTGTCATTGTAAACCCATTAAAAAAGAATGATTGGTAGTTGCATACATGTATGCTTCCATGTGCATGTGTACCATATGTAATGAGCAGCTCCTTCCATGAGCACATATTCATACTACTTCAAACAGCTGCATTAGGAACTATTGAGGGAAATTTGTAATGGAAAGAAGAAAGTGTTCTTTATTATTGGGAAATGTCAACATAAGATTTCTTCTCCTGGAGTTTTTTTTTTTCTTTTTTAAACGTAGGTGAACAGGGAAGTGGGGGTGGCATTCCAAAGACATTTCAGCAAACGAAAAGTATCTTAGGTTTCCATGCCTTCAATGTAACATCAACTTAATGTCAGTCTTGACATTGTAACTCCTTCCCAACAAGACTAGTCAACCGCAGAGAAATGGAAATGGTTGGCAATGGAAAGTCAGAAAGAAATGGATAAAACATCCCTCAGGTCTTCCTCAGTAGTTACTTTACCCAGTTAATTGCACTTAAAAAAAAAAGAAACCTAAATCAGTGAGAGAAATAAAGGTGAGCAAAGGTGACTCAAAGGGTCCAATGATACATTCAAGTTCCAAAAGGAACTGCCTCGACGACTAGCAAGGCATCCCATTAAGGGCTCCACCAGTCCAGTGGTCCCAAAACTTGGCAACTTTAAGACTTGTGAACTTCAAATCCCAGAATTCTCTGGCAGAGCTGGCTGGATAATTCTGAGAGTTGAAGTCCAAAAGTCTTAAAGTTGCCAAGTTTGAAGACCTTTGCTCCAGTACAATGAGCGTAGAGAGGGTTGCCAGTTTTCACATTACCCTAATCACCTCTCTCCCACGCTCATTTTCCCGCAATCCGCGACGTGGCTCGCTCCAGTTGGTTTGGACGCGGACGCGGCCCCGACTAATGACGAGTTAGAAACCAGATTGAAGTCCAGAAAGGAACCATCTGCTTTTTTCTTTTTTTCAAAAAAGAAAGAAATCCTCCTGGGAAGGGACTCGAGGGGGGGGGGAAGCGGATCCTCCCCACCCCGTCTGAAAGAGAGCCAGAAGGAGGCGAGAAGGACTAGTAACCTCACTCTTCCCTCTGTCCCAAAGGGAATTCTTTGGCTCCATCCCCCACCCCCGTCGTGGAAGGCGAGGAAAAGCAGCCGCCTCACCTCCCCTTATCCAAGGGAGAGAGAGAGGAGGAGGAGGAAAACGGAAACGTAACGTAGATGGAATCGCGCACACCCGCACTGCACCGAGGCGAGAGAGAGTGGAGAGCTTCGATTTCCCTTCTCGGAAGGATGAAAGGCAGAGCTTTTCCCTCCGCTGGAAAGCTCCGCAAGCCTTGGGCTTTTCCCCCAGCCACACACACACACACACACACACACACACACACACACACACACACACACACACACGCCCGCCCCCCGCCGTATGGCAGCTTTGCTCCCCCCGCCGCCACTTTTCCTTCGGATGCGCTGGACCGTCCACGCCCATCATCCGCAGCCATGTTGCCGGGGATGATGGACGCGACTCACCCTTCCCCGAAGGGTCGCCGCCTAGCTTGGACAGGTTTTTCCTCCCTGCCCAGACCAGCAGGGTCGGCGGGGAAGAGACTGGAAGGGAAAGTCGCAGGCAGGCTGGCGGACGCCACTTTTCAATTGGAGAAAGCGGCCAGGAACGGGAGAAACGGGAGGGGACGGCGGGCGAGCCGGAGAGGAAGCCCTTTTCCTCCCCCCGCGACTCGTCTGGGTGAGAAACTAGTCCTCCCCGCACAAACACACCCACCCACCCACCCACCCACATAAAACACACCCCACGCCGGAGAGCGGAGTTTGGAGCCTCCGGTGAGTCCGGAGAGGATCAGGAGGAAACGCCGGCTGGAGAAGACCTCCCTCACTCCGCCACAAGCAGTCCACCCGCTCATCCTGCCCAAGCCGAAAGCCACCCCGACGGCACCCTGGTAGCTGAGCGTGCGGCGGCTCCGCTCCCTTTTTCCCCTTACCTTCCTGCCGCCTCCGGCCAGCGCGGCGCTTCCCCCAGAGTACATGTAGTAGGCGATCCCCAGCACCCAGAGGAAAGCGAAGCAGAGCAGCAGCCGAGACCTGCGCCGCATTATTCTCCCGCCCGACCAACGCTGAGCAGTGGCACCAGCCGCCGCCAGGCCAGCAGGAAACGGGCGGCAGCCGCTGCCTCTATCACCACCGCCGCCCGCCCGCCGCCGCCGCCGCGCAGGGTCAGGGGGCAGAGGGCGAGCGCCCACCCCCTGGCCAATCGCGAGCCGCCCCGCCCCGCCTCGCGGGGGCGGGGCGAAGAACGTCGCCCGGGCTGCCGCACGCTAAACCTCCTGGGGGTCCCTCCGGCTCGCTCGCCCGCCAGAGGCTGAGGCGGTTGTCGGCGCGGTATGCGCCCGGTAGCCGCTTCCTTGCCTGGAAGCTCCGGCAGGCGCTGCTGTGGAGCGCCATCTGACACCCCATCCCCCTCCCCTTTGCAGGGCTGCTGCTTTTGCGTTAACTACCAGTCGGGGAACCCATCTTCCCGTTGCAGTTTCCAAAATGCCCTTTCAAAATACGGAGAGCAAAGCGGGGAGGCATTGGATTCTCGGAGGGGGGGGAGGGATACTAAATTCGGATTTCAGCAACGTGGCTCCAAGCCTCGCGCCGCATCGGACGGGTATTTGCCCGGGTCTGATCCCTAAGTTCGGCGGCAATGAAGGGTAGCCGATTTTCTAGGGGAGAGATTGTGTAAGAGCAGTCGGGAATTGTGTAATGCCTGTTTTCCTCGCTGAGTTTTTACTGTCAAAAGAATGCATTTTAGGGGCTGCTGCAGGGAGAAGTTGCAAGATAACCTTATGAGATTTGCCCGGAACACTAATTATTTCCAAGCACACTTGTTTAGGATTGTACCGTACTGTTCCTAACTGCTTACTCATGGCAAGGATGGATGGCATCCAGTATAGGAGCACAGATCTGTGCAAAGATTTGAGCCTACAGGAATGCAATGACTAATGACTGGGTCTTACTTATGCCACTTCCCACCTGATTTGATAAATTGACTGATATGGTAGTGGATTTAATATTTGATATTCTGATAGGTTTAGTTATTCTGGGAATGTTATGGAAAAATAATAATACAGTTATTGGGTTGCATTTATTAGAATGAGGGACATCCTATAAATCATAATAGCCTATCTTTATTTTTGTACATCTACGCTACTGTTTTTAAACTAAGAATAGAATAGTCAATCATGATTGGGCAGAGGGACTAGAACATTAAACTCACATGTTGTCAGTGAAGCATAGTGTGCTAACAAGGAAAAATACTAGCTGGCTAGTGTCATTGCATTAGGAATAAGTAACATAACAAGGATAGGTAAATGAGCAAGATTCACAGTAGCAGGAATAATAGGGGGATGGGGGGGGGGACCAGTACGGACAGTCAGTTGAAAGGAGATAAGATACTCTTTGGAATTCCCTAAAACTCCTGGTTTTTTTTTTAATGAAATGAATAAGACCCAGTCGTTTAATTCATTGTAGATTTGATTTGTTGTCTAGCTCTGCATGGTACATGGAAGGGGCATGAGGGAGAAATTGAACAATACGATACTGTCTGCCATCCCTGCATCGGTTGGCACATGGGAAACATTGGGACCCTCTTCATATAATGACTACCCTGTAATATGAATGGAGAGATTCCCACATGCCCACGTAGGAATCATCATTGAATGCAAATTGTCCAAAACCAAAAGGATATGGAGCTGAATGAATGTATCATGGCTTCATGAAACTTTAAATAATAGGTTATAGCAAATACAGGAAGTCTTAATTCCTAAAATTGCCCCCATTTCTATTGCTCTCTTTGCAACTTTTCTGTGTTTGTAGTCCTGAGTCCTTTGATCACATCATTTTTCCTTATCTCAAACCAACCCTACAAATTAGGTTACCTAAGGAGCTCATATCACAGAAGGTTTGGAGGTTTGTTTTCTTTTCCTTTTGGTCATTCAAAGAGGTGATAGAGAAAAAAACATCGCAAAACATCACATGTTGGCAATATCACACCACAAGTTTGACACCTGTGTGATAGATGATTCCAGATAAATTTTCAATAGTTTGATTTTGTTTTACCAGGTAGAAAAGGAAAAAAAATGAGCTCCATGTTTATCACAGAATCTGCCATTGGAGATTCTTCAGACTTGCCTATGAATAGTTTGGAGATGAAGAGACTGCTTGGAAAGAGTTACTTTCTACCTTGCTAAATATAACTTTGTGTTTATGTGTACCCACATTATTCTTCCTGTATTTCAGTATTCCTACTCTCTTGAGTGTCAAGAGTTTTTTATACCATTATTTTAAACCAACAGGTTTAAAAATTTGAAAAACGTGCCCAATTGGTCATATAACTCTATGAAGATGAAATCCTCTCAAAATAGTTTATTTTGAAGGACTATTGTTAATACGCCCTATTTTGTCTCACTGTTGTGGAATACAATTAAGTGGATATATAGTGTACAACTAGAGGACAGAGCTACTGTATTTTGGCAAACAATCAAAATTGAATTGTTTCCTATATACTGGCTCAGTCTAGTAAAATCAGGATGGACTGTGTAACAAACAGTTACCCTTTATACTTTTTTAATGCCATTTCTTCCTCTTCTCCCTCCTTCCCTCCCTCTCTTCCTCCCTCCCTCTCTTCCTCCCTCCCTCCCTCCCTCTCTCTCTCCCTCTGCCAGGAACTTTGCCCTAAAAAGAGAAGCCAAGGCACAGAAACATAATTGTATTAATAATTTATTGGAATTGCTTGTTTACCTCATTTTAAAAATAATTGAACCCCGAATCATTCCCTTTATTACATATACAAAACAATACAAGCACATACGCACACAATGCACATTGTAAGGAAAGAAGGAAGGGAGGGAAGGAAGGAGAGATGAGATGAGATAGGAGGAGATAAAATGACATGACATAAAGGAGTAATAGCATTGGGAAAGATAGGAAAGGATAGAAAAGAAAAAAGGGTTAAATAAGAGTGGAAATGAAGGGAAAAAATAACTAACATGGTAGGAAAGGAAAGGTAAGACTGAAACCTGTTTAAATGTTATATAACACAACATTCATGAACACAAAACAGCTCATCCAAGAAGCAGCTAATCTGATTAATCTTTCCCTAGTACTAGTACTAGGGAAAGATTCGATCAACTTTGCTCTAGGAAGATTCAACCAACTGCATGGCATTGTTTTCTCTTTAACAATTGGTACTTTTCTTCTTTGAAATTATAATTTAATGTAAATTTTAAATCTTTCATCCGCATATTTTCCCATTGTTCAAGCATTATATTATATCCAACTTTCTTTGTCCACTGAACCATACAATGCTTTACATACTCATTCTCCAAGTTCAATTTGAATAGCAATTTATAAACCTTTGCAATAATAGGTCCCATCATTACCAGACAATAGAATTTCCAATTCATTTTTTACAAAATCAAATATAACTTTTTACATCTAATTTAAATGGTAAATCTTTCAATTGTAAATATGCAAACCAATATAAACATGTCCTTCTAATTCCAACACCTCTTTAACTATGAGGATACCGTCACCATAATTAAAACAAAATTATTTGACCACAAGTCTACCAGTCTGATTTTACCACCATTTCTTTTCTTTTAAAAAGCTGCTTGGGGGCTATCCAAAGGAGCATCTTCACAAAGAACCTTATTTATTTATTTATTTATTTATTTATTTATTTATTTATTTATTTATTTTATTTTATTTTATTTGTCAAGCATGTATGAGAAAACAAGTATATGTATGAATATAACATATAAACATATACGGTAAGTATAAGCAGGTATAAGTACATATAAGACGGGCGGTGGGCACGCTGGTGCGCTTATGCATGCCCCTTTACAAACCTCTTATTTTACATTTATTCCTAACTCTTAGGATGGCATGTCTAACAGTGATTGTTGAAATCAACATTTACTTTAACCTTATCATTGTATAAATAGGTGTGCCATCCAAATCCTCATTCATGACACTGCGGCTCAAGAAACCTCTTCTTCTGCAGAGTCAGCCACTTAGCCAGAACAAACAGCAAGCATAAAAGTACAATTTCAAATTGTGTAAACCCAAACATCCTTTTTCCTTAGCATCTTGCAATAATTCATATCTAATTCTTGTCCATAAGAAAAAAATTGGCTACAGAAGTATAGTTTTCATCTTGTACCAATTATCTGGACATATCTCTAACAATCTTTGGACCATTGTATTTACTCCTATACTTAACAGCGTTGCACCCAGGTAAACCAGGGAATGACCCGAACAATCTGAGAACATGTATGTTATTTTTCATTTTTAACGTCAATACCTTTGAATTATATCTTAATGTCAGTATTTTTTTAACAGTTATCAGTTATAAATATTGGTAGAGTGTGAAACAGAAAAAGCATATTTAGTAAAACATTCATCTAAATTACAAAGATTCAACCCAATAAAGATAGTTACAATTTGTGTCCTTTTAATAAGCCTTTTTAGTATCATTTTAAAGAGGCACAAAGTTATTTTGAAACAATTTAGAATCTGTGTTCGTCAATGTAAAACCCCAGGTATTTCCCCTTTTTCTCCATCTTAAAATTCAACTAAGATTTTTAAAAGTCATATTCTTAACATGTACTGTGGTTCCCTGTTTATTTTAAAGCCCACTATAGTTCCAAACAAATCTAGGTTCCTTCAATATTCTATACCAAAAACCTGTTTAAATGTTACATAAGATTAGATTCATTAAAGGAACAGCTCATCCCAAGGAGCAGCTGAACAGATTAATCTCTCCCTAGCTTTCCCCTACGGAGATTACATCAAATGCATAACATTGTTTTGTTTTTAACAGTTCATACTTTTCTTATCCTAAATGCAAGCAAAGTCTACATACTGCTGCAGTTGTACATCACTGTTGCTAGGTTAAGTCAGATCCTGGCTATCTACATGATTAGGGCAAATCTTATTTTCAATGTATTACTCTGCTGTTGTCACACTTTGTGTTAATTTGACTTTCATCTTAATTGTTGAACTGGCAGCAGATACGGACAGTGAGGAGGTTGGGGAGGAACATGGGCTAGTCCTGGAATCTGGGGAAGCCTCTGATAAGGGCTCTGTGTTGGAGGCAGAGAAGGGGCCAGAGCCGTATGTGTTATCAGCCGCCTTCGGCGTCAGGCTTCAGTGAGGCAGACGGACAGCTGGAGCCTGTTCCCAGTGTGCCTCTGCGCAGAGTTGCCAGACAACAGGAACAGCTAAAGAACAGGAGTCGACTTTGGTATAAGGCCACAGGTGGACAATGAATGGCCCCTCCCAGAAGAAATAAAAGGAGGAAAGTGGAGTGAAGTTTGCAGGACACAATTAGTTCACTTAATTGGTTCGTGACTCTCCGAGACTCCTTGCCAAGTTTTGCAGCTATTGGCCTGGCACCTCTCCAAGCCAGATAAGGTCTGTGACTGTAAATCCTTCCCTGAAAGACTTTGCTGGATGTGAATGAGCAAATTCACAGTAAATTAGTGAAAGGGGTTTTTGTCAGGATAAGGAGTTTGCTTCATGTTCTTGGGAAGCCTAGGTCAGAACATTAACTGGTTGATGTTTAGACAAATTTGAGCTTCTTTTGGGAAGAGGGAATTAGCTGTCCTGGATTTCTATGTTTCTGTAATGAGTTCATGCCTGGAATGATTCCTCTGAAAATCAGAGCCATATCCTGCATTGTAAACCAAATTATTATTCTTTCTCTTTTTATTCTTTCTCTACTCATTGTTTTTAACACACTGATCTCCTTGAGATCGGAAAAATCCTACTAAAACCAACTGGAGGGCTGAAATGTACTGTTGCACTACTTTGTAATTTAAGATGTTAATAGACCCAAACATTTTCAGCCAAACTGGAATTTTTAAGAATGAGATCACTACACTTTTTGATGAATCACTACAATGTTTCTGTAGTTTTTACAATGTTATTGTTTAACAAGACTGATTGCAACCATGTAGTTTTTTTTTAAGGATAATAACAAATGTGGGAGGAGATACACATAAGTAAACAACTATGCACAATAATATAAGGATGCTTCCAAATACAAGATTTCTTATGCAACAATCACAATTCATGTGAAAACTAAAAGCAAGAATTACCACTTACGCTTCTCTGTGGTATCTCCTATTTTGTTATCTAATGATTTCTCGGTAAAATGGACATGACATACTGTAAAATCTTGATAAAACAAACCTCCATTTAATGAACTGCAGATGCAGAAAAGTGCCCTTCCCACATCTGCAGAGGTGGTCATATTAAAAGGGCAAGATGACCACAATGGCACTGAGCTTTGTGATGATTATGGCTTACAGCTCATGAAAACCCCAAATCCACAATCTCAGAAAATTAGAATATTACATGCAATCGATAAAACAAGGATTGTACATAGAACAATATCAGACCTCTGAAAAGTATAAGCATGCATATATACTCAGTACTTGGTTTGGGCTCCTTTTGCAGCAATTACTGCCTCAATGTGGCATGGTATGGAAGCTATCAGCCTGTGGCACTGCTGAGGTGTTATGGAAGACCAGGATGTTTCAATAGTCGTTATCAGCTCTTCTGCATTGTTCGGCCTCATGTCTCTCATCTTTCTCTTGGCAATGGCCCATAGATTCTCTATGGGGTTCAGGTCACGCGAATTTGCTGGCCAATCAAGCACAGTAATCCCACGGTCATTGAACCAGGTTTTGGTGCTTTTGGCAGTGTGGGCAGGTGCCAAGTCCTGCTGGAAAATGAAGTCAGCATCCCCATAAAGCTCATCTGTGGAAGGAAACATGAAGTGCTCCAAAATCTCCTGGTAGACGGCTGTGTTGACCCTGGACTTAATGAAGCACAGTGGACCAACACCAGCAGGTGACATGACTTCCCAAATCAACACAGACTGTGGAAACTTCACACTGGACTTCAAGCATCTTGCAGTGTGTGCCTCTCCATTCTTCCTCCATACTCTGGGTCCTTGGTTTCCAAATGAGATGCAAATGTTGCTCTCATCAGAAAAGAGGACTTTGGACCACTAAGCAACAGACCAAGTCTGTTTTTCTTTAGCCCAGGTAAGACGCTTCTAATGTTGTTTGTTGTTCAGGAGCAGCTTGACGAGGAATATGACATTTGAAGCCCATGTCCAGGATCCGACCGTCTGTGGTGCCTCTTGATGCACTGACTCCAGCCTCAGTCCACTCCTTGTGAAAGTCCCCAACACTTTTGAATGGCCTTTTCCTGACAATCCTCTCCAGGCTGCGGTCATCCCTGCTGCTTGTGCACCTTTTTCTTCCACACTTTTCCCTTCCACATAACTTCCTATTTATGTGCTTTGATACAGCACTTTGGGAACATCCAACTTCTTTTGTAAATTACCTTTTGAGTCTTTCCCTTCTTATGGAGGGTGTCAATGATGGTTTTCTGCACAACTGTCAGGTCAGCTGTCTTTCCCATGATTGTGATTCCTACTGAACCATTCCTACTGAGAGACCATTTATAGGCTCAGGAACCTGACGCTGCATCCCCTGGCCTCTGCCGCCACCTCTGTCTCAGTCTCCTCCTGCCCTCCCGGGGTGCCTCCACCACAGAGCCTGGCACTGCTCTCGCAGGGGGGAGGAGACATCAGGGGTCTGGCAGGCACCCAGTTGAAGAAGAAGAGTGGCTTCCAGATCACCAGCATGACCCCGGTGCAGATCTCAGCCAGCCTCAGCCCCAACAACAGCATCGCCAAAGACACGGAGAGCTACGACGAGTCACACACCGAGGACTTCTCCTCTGAGATCCTGGATGTCTCGCTCTCCCGAGCCACCAACTTGGGGGAGCCCGAGCGCAGCTCCTCAGAGGAGACGCTCAACAACTTCCATGAGGCTGACATCCCCGGCGCCATCTTCCCCAACCAGCCTCGCCCGGCCCAGCAGCCCCGAGGCCTGACCAATGGCAGCGCCCATCCACCGCCCCACTATGCCCACAGGGGACACCCCCAGCCTCCCACCCATACTGGGGTCCCCCCACCCATGTCTCAAGGGGCCGCATCTAGCCCATTGTTTCGGAGGCTGCCCGTCGCAGGGACCTTGGAGTGTGCCAGGCTGGGGCCTGCGGGAGCATCCTCCATGGCGGCTCTTGCAGGAGTCACCGTTGCTCACTTCCAAGAGTGGGCCACCTCTGCTGGGGAAGCCATGGCCGATGCAGTGAGTGGCAGGGCCTGCCAGGTGGGCAAGACCCTCACAAACCTTGCTGCTGCTGTCAACGGCAAGACTCTGCCCAGAGGGAACCACCATGTTTCTTTCTTCGCATGCTGTTGGTAAGTGTGCCCGGTCCAACGTCTTTCCAGCAATTGAAAATTGTTTCTCACATGGACAATTATATGTTGCGTGTTCTAGAGTTGGCAAACCAGACAATCTCTATATCTGTACAGACAATGGAACAACAAAAAATATTGTATACCCACAAGCATTGTGAAATTAAACATATTAGAAAATTGCGCTTTCTCTTTTCTTTCTTTTCCATTTAACCAGAATGGGCCACAGCAACGCGTGGCCGGGTACAGCTAGTATATATATAAAGCTTTTGTCTTTTAGGGTGCCAGATTATGATGCCCGAGAATAACCATTGAGTGGTCTCTCTGGTGAGATTGTGTGCTGTTAAGATTTTAGCTTGTTGGCATTGCTCTTACTTAATTAACAAAAGCAATAGAAATAGGTTGGAACGAAGGCATGCAGCACTACAGAATTGGCCATGGAGAAGGGATCTGGCATTGACACATAGGAATCACAGCCTTGCCACAGTCTAGTCTTAAAAACAGCCCTATGTTAATCTGACACACATTTCCTTATTGTGGAGCAACCGAAACTTGGCCAATCATGCAGCATTTAATAGTAAGATTGGACTCAAGTGTGCAGTAGACTGATTGGCCTTGAGACTGTATTCAATATGCTGAGAATTGAATTGATTTCACAATTGTCTTGGCAATTCCAGTAAAGAATAGACCTTCCCATGAGCACAAGAGAAAGCAAGTTGCACCATTTGTACAACTATTATACAAAGTGCCTTATCCCAGAAGATGTTGGAAGCTTCTCCCCTTGGCTGGTCCGAGCCAATGTAGCTCAAAAATTGTTTTTTTGTGGCTAGCTGATATACATGGTATGAAGAGGCAACTAATAGGACATTGTTCCCACATCCCCCAAGCAGAGCCAGGAGCAGTGAACAAACAACTATTGTTGTTCCAGCCTTAGGAAGAATAACAATAAACACTTCTCCAGAGGAGCCATTTCTGATACTCCAATGTCTTTATTTATTAATCATATACACAGACTGCCAAATCCTTAAGGGACTCAGTTGTTTACAAGAGAAAACACATAAAGAGATAATGTATACAATAAACAATTGTAAAAGAAACATCCACAAAGTAATAGCTTGTTGGAATTGCATTGTGACCATTCCAGTGCAAAAACCAAAGTAAATCATCAAATATTTATAGATCAGAATTGCCCATATGCATCTGTGCATAATGATCTCAACTGTAAAGTAGATCTGGATATTTTCTTCTTGATCAATTGAGTTCACACATTGCACTAATTTGGAATATACTGTAGTTTATTACAATATGTAGACCCAGACAATGTGCCTGCAGAGATCCCCGTCAAAATTGTCTTTGCACTTAACCTTAGCGGTTACTAGAAAGATTATTATGATCACTTTTCTGCCCAGGTTTCCCTGACTTGTTCCCCTCCAGTGCTGTGAATTATAATCTCCATTCCAGACATGTGGTTGGAAATTAAAATAGAGTCCCAAGGCTAAACACCTAAAAATGTTCAAGCAGGAAACAGGTGTTTTTATATGTGTGCTAAATATGCATATTGAATGTTAAATGATGACCAGTAATTCACTAGGCAATCAATTTACCTGATGAGTAATTAGGAATTTCCCTGATGTATGAGGGAAACTATACGTTTGCAAACTACAGCATAAATTTGCATATACTTGCATTCAGTTTTGAATATGGGAGTTTCATAGCATTACCTGGAATGATATTTGCATTAGCTACAAATATCAATAGGATATTTCAAATACGCAGACAGAACTTTAGCCCTTGACTTGTGAAGGTCTTGGGTTCTCTTGTTTTGAAGGTTCAGAATACTTTGTTTGCAGAATTCAACTTTATCACTTAAAAAAAAAGACATGTGGGTCTTCTGATTAGCAGGCACTTAATTCCTCTGAAGCCACTTGTGCTGAAGAACACATTTTTGAAAGAGAAAAACGAATGTGTCCTAAGGGCAACAATGCACCCATGTTCTGCTTTGGTGATCCAATTTTCTGTCAGCCTCTGTTTCGCTACTTGCTTTCGGCTGCCATTGAAATGGGGGTGGCATGGTATTTGAGAAGGGAAGTTTTAAGTACAGGAGAGATTGTAAAAAGGGAGTTTTGTTCTCACCATCTACTGCGCATGCTGGAGATAGTGGATGGGCCCCGCCAAGGCCAGCTGTACTGCATACCAACCTGATGATGTTTTTTGAAGATGGAACTCACGTGACACCTGAGGGATTTGCAGATTGGACTAGGGATGGGGTTACCAGGGGGAGGGGGTTGGGTCACATATTGATATCTATGATTACGCGCACTTTTGCCTCAGATCTTGCTTTGCTTAGCTGCTATCTTTTCATAACCAGTAAAAGTACTCTTAATTCTGCGAAATGGAGTTAAGTGGTTTCTTTCTTGGTTGCCGAGGGAGGCTGGCTTGTCATTTTCATTCTTCTGAGCATAATCACCAAATGCAGATTGCTAGTACTCTTTCTGACAATAAATGACTCAGTTATTACTGGCTGCTTATCACGATTAATTTTGTTGCTAAGAAAATGGACTGTATGGTATTAGGCAACAGGGAAAAAACAAGCATGTTTCTCAGATGTGACCTACTTACATGCCAATAGTTCAGCTCTAATATTTTTTAGAGCAATAAATACTATGACTTGAGCATATTATATTCTTCTTCATGCCTTGCATTTATGCGGTTGATTGTTGGCCACCTTTTTACACAACATGATCTAAGGCCATGTTTCTCAACTCAACAACTTTAAAATGAATGGACTTCAACTCCCAGAGTTCTCTATCCAATATACTAGGAGTTGAAGTCCACACTTCATAAAGGTGTTGCGTTTGAAAAACACTAAGACAAATTCATGCCTTCATTCACTCAGAGGAATAATATTCTTAGCTTTAAAGTTCTGTCCCAAAGCCTTTACCCAGGCAGTAACTCACTCAGCCAAATCTTATCAGTGGTTTTGGCAGTGTCCTATCCCCCTCACTGGGTCAGAATTGCATAGCCCCCCATATTTCCTCCAAAGAGCCTGAAGTTCCCATAAACCTTTATTTAGTGAGAACTTTTGCACTGCTCCCTCACTAACAAGCTTGGCCAACACACAATGGTAGGCAAAGCTTGGCCTCTTCAACCAATTCATCTTTAGATAGAGCGCTCTGCAAATAGAAATATGCTTTTTTTAGCTGTATTTTCTCTCCAACTATGATTGGATTTTGATTTTGGAGATTCATTAAGTGGTGTTTGATGGTGCTTGGGTATGACTGAGTTAAATAAGTTGAACCCTGTGAATAATTGGAACTGGAAATAATAGAGTTCCAAGGTTAAACACCTAAAAATGTTCAAGTGGGGAAAGGGCGTATATGAATGCTAAATATGCATGTTGTGTGTTAAATGATGTCCAGTAACTCAGTGATATGCATTTGAAGAACTCTACTCACATGATGAGTCATTGGGAAATTCCCAGAAGTATGAGAGAAATATTTAGCCTTCCATCAACTAACTAACTGGATCAATTCCATCGTGTTATGCCCTCCCTCCACAAGCCAGTTCAAATATGTTATGGATGCTGTAGTGTTTTGTCCTAGGAGACCTGGCTTCCATATGAATACCCTCCTCTGCATTTCTCTTCTTTCACCATGATATGCCATTATGTCTCCTTATCTTCTTGCTACTACCGCTCTACTAAACGTCTTACTTTTGCTATGATACATGAGTCCTTCTCCTGACATTATTTCCTATACCTTCTCCCTCTAGCTGCTTCTTTCTCCACACCTCATCTTCAGGTTATACTCTGATCTTTCTGTGGATGGTTGGGGTTGGCTCTGTGGAGCATAAAGTTTATTATTGTCCTATTAGATTATGTTAGATTTATATCCCACCTTTCTCAAAGGATCATACCTGGCACCCTCTCCTCAAATTTGCCCTGACAATAACCATATGAGAGCAAATGACTAACTTAAAGCATAGAATCATAGAGCTAGAAGGGACCTTGGAGGTTTTCTAGTCCAACTCAAACCAGGAGTCCTTAAACCATCCCAGACAAATGGCTGTCCAATCTTTTCTTGAAAACCTCCAGCGATGGAGCACCCAAAACTCCGGGAGCAGGCTGTTTCATTGATTAAATTTCAAGTATTGGATTACTGCAGTTATGCCTCCTTTGAGCCTTCTCTTCATTAGGCTAAGCATATCTAGTTCTCTTAGGCATTCATTATATGATTTAACTTCCAGACCCCTTATCATCCTTGATCACCAGGGAGGTTCCAAGAAGGACTTGGGGTGGACTTGAATCTGGCCTCCCCAGTCACAATCCAATACCACTACATCCACACTACCTTTACAATAAAGAAAACATATTGTCAACAAACATTTGCAGTTTCAAGAATTCCCAGCCAGAGAATGTGGCTAATCCATTGGCAAAGGGGCAGTTGAGGGAAGGCTGATTTATCTTTTCACTCTGTGGCATCTCACCAGTCCTTCACAGCTGCTTCTAGAAAAGAGAAGATGACAGACATGCATTTATACGTCGCCGATATCACATCTACCCTCATCATTCTCTTGCAATCATAATATGGTTAGTTTCATTGTTGTATTGTATAGATTGTGTATTCTATGAATTACAATACTTCAGCTCATAATATCATGATTTATGACTTATGCGTGATTTAGGCTGATATGGCTATTATTTAAAAAAATCTTGGTATGCAAATCCAGCCCAAAACCCCACAATCTCACCAGGAGCTTCATTGCTGATAGATTGTATACTTTTTTTACATTACACACACACACACACACACACACACACATATATTGTCACGTATGCCTTTTTGTGGTTGATAAGGCAACAGTAAAAATATTGGGTTTCTGTCATGATGGTCTCTTGTGATGAGCCGATAGACAGATAATGGAAGCAGTTAGCTTCCTCCCATAATTGGGGCATACCAGGGGTTGTGACACTAAGTATATACCTACTTCCCTGGCTTCAGCTGATAAGGAGGAGGACCTGTGGCTTAATGGTTAAGACATCTGCCTAAGATGTAATACAGCACAGGTTCCAATCCCAGTAAGGGTATGGCTAGCTGATGAGAGCTAAATAACTTGAAATAGATCTATACTAGTCTCCCTTTATTTATTTATCAGCACAAATACAACATATATATATATTTAAAATACACACAAACACAGACACACATAAATTTATTTTATAAAGTTTTATATAATGAATTTTGTTTTGTTTTGTTTACATATTTGACATATTTCCTTTTCTACCACAGAGATCAGAAAATCCATCTCAAACTAAGAACTGGGATATATTTCTTCTATTTTGCCTTTATATCCTTCCTTGGGTCTATGAACTTAGGATCTCATATAGAAAAATCAACAATAATTAATAGTGTGTAACCATGGATCTCCCTAGTCTCAGTCCAATCACTACATTTTACTGATTCTCTCATTAACTATCTTATTTTAATAGGGGAGTGCCATTTTGATTTCCAGGCTGGTTTTTATCATGTATTCAAAATTCAAAAGGAGGAAATGATGTCACTATTAGCCACAGCTAGTTGAATGGTCATGCCATTTGTCTTTTTGCATTTCTGCACTCCAGCATTGTTCAGGTTTCTGTTTTACTCCCAAGGGTTCATATGCATTGCAAAAAACTCAGCTTGCTTGCTGAGTTCAAATATAAAGAAGGACAATAATTTAAGTAAGAACCAAAGTGAATGAGTGAAGTGAGTCATACATGGAAGTTCTGAATCTCATTAGTCAGTCTTGGCTTTCATGAATTTTAGTTACATAACAAGGAAAAGATTTATTTTGATAAATGGCATTAATGGCTTAAGCTATAAAGTCAGACAAGGTGAGATTAAACAATATATTCAGTGATAAAAAATAGGATGTGCCAGACCTGTGAAGGGAAACAGTAATTCTTTATGAACTGTGACTGTACTTCAAATACATCTAGATCTAGTTTATCATTTTCCCCCTTCTCAACTATCTACCCAATCTACTGTGCATCATTTAGAGATCTAATGGAGCCTGTCAGAACAATATAAGGAACATCAACAAATGGAAAGTATTTCTACACACCTTTGGCTACATAAAGCTCCCTTAATAGATTTCGTTTGGTTGATGGACGGATTGTAATTTCCTGCTACCAGACTTTAAACGATTCCCAGTCATGTACAAAAAGCCCAAAGACGATATCAAATCAAGAAAACAGTGAAATAAAATGCAACTAATAGAAATCACAGAACAGTAAAAGTTTCACTTTATTACCCAGGGACCACTATACACCTGCATTGGCTGGTGTGCAAAATAGGGTGGCCACATCACTTCAGTGGCCTAGGAGTAGTTAACAAATTCCCATCCAAAAGAAAAGGAGATATTTTGTTCTTATCCAGCAAGATCCTTCAAGCCAGAAACATAAAATAAAACTTAAAAGAAATCAGAGATGCTTCCACAGAAGCAATAAGTCCTAGAATCATGATGTGTCAGTATGCTGCATGAACCTCCGTTTTAATGGGATATGGCCAACAATTTGTTACTTTGCAGGTAGTTGTTACTTAGCTTGTATAATTTGGACTTAAACTGAGGTTTGGTTGCATTTCCAGAACAGATCAAAACTGTCTTTACCTTCACCAGGAAGTGCTACCAGAGGCATAGGTAGGACTGCAGAAAAGCTGGTAACTTTGTTCATGGGATTTTTTTTTTGTAACCAACTATTAAGTTTCAAACAAAGATAAAATACAAAATACTGAACCAAAGACAAAAGATTTTAAAAGCCATGGGATTTGTTTTTTCAGGTCACAGAACATTACAAACTAGCTAATAAATAGTTCATTGAAACTTGCAGCTTGAAGCATTCTTACACTCCAGAGGCCAAAATATCTATGCTAGGGTAACGTATCAACCACAAAAATAAAGCAACATAAAAGATGGTACAGAATGTAAACATCAGTGAGTTGTTCTCCAGAATAGCTTAGTTTTGAACACCATCCTGAAAGTATTAAGGGCTGGAGAGGCACTTCTGATCTCCTCCCAGAGGCTATTCTGAAGCATTAGCATTACCCCTGAGAAGCAGCACTTCCTAGCGTTGGCTTCCTTTATGAAAACAACCACAGTTTGCTGGGCTCACATATTATGGTAAGGTATAGCCCGTAATTTATAAATAATATTGGTTGGGTTCACACAGCACCCTAAGACTACCCTAAACAAATCCTATTAACTCTTCACACAATGTGTAAAATCAAGCCCTGCTGATATCTGTTCATTGGAAATAATTGCCCTCCATTTGTGGTCAATCGTTTCTTCAGTAACGATATCAATTTTGAGAGAAGAAAGGCACACCCTTGTGCCATCTGAACACTACTCATGCTGGCTAAACAATGCCTAAAACATTGTTGCATGTTGGGCCAATTACCATCTTCCACCTTCTACATTTGCATGATGAATGGTGAACCATAGAGCTAATTTCTTCTTTCTGATGGCATCTGCTCTGATCAGAGAAAAATGCATTTTATTTTTTAAAATTAAGATTGTGATTCCAAAATTCATTAAGTGAGATGGAGAAGAGCTCTCTTCTGGAATACACTTTATTAGGATAGGTTTGACCTTCCGTTGATCTTCTTTGTCGATGATTACAATAATTGCTTGAAGAGTTCCTGAGATGATAATCAGCTCTTTCCATGTAAATATTATTTGATATAATTGACAGAGGAAGTGTTACATCAGTGAATGAAGTATACTGAATAAAACTAATGGAATAGAAATGTCAAATTATAGGGGAATTGTAGAAATACTCTGCCTTCTGACAGAGAAAGTGACATTGAGTTAAGTCAGCACACCTCTGTGTATGTCATGTTTTTTAAAAAAAATTCAGGCCCTGGTCTGGTTCCAAAGACTTCATTGCCCAGTATACCATACCTCTGGAATCACTTCAGCAAACAGTTCACGTGGAACAGCTTAACTACAATTTACACTAGATTGCTAACTCATAAAAATAGGATAAGCAAATTACAAAGTCTAATATTGCAACTGAAATCTCAGTCCTGAAGTTCATAGATCATAAAAATCAGCATGCAGCATGCATGAAATAAAATTATAACAACATTCAGAATCAAGCTATGTATGGATGTAGTGAATTCCAACCTTAGGTTTCAAGGAGCATATTCTACCCATTTTCCTGTTTCTCGGTGTTTTAAAAGAGAAATCCCAGCAGAGTACATCTTGCATATGCAGAAGTTCGAGAATGCCATTTCCAGTTTTATGGAACATGAGAAACATCTGAGACAAACTGAGAAGTGCTATCTGGATAAACAAGTTATCTAACTTGTATAAAGCACCATCATATTTGCAAACTAACAGAAGTAATACAAAATCAATTCCAGTTGGGATTCAGACCTAGGCATGAGACAGAAATTGGTCAGTCTTGTGGATGACCTGTAATGAGAATCTGCATGGGAACTGTGCAGTACTCTGGCCTTGTTTTAGATCTCTCAGTGGCTTTCTACACTATAAACCATGCCTTATGGTTAAGAATTCTGCAATGGTTCCACTCCTTTCTAAACAGGCTGTTGGTGTTGGTAGAAGGGCGGAAATGCCCTTGTAGTGAAATACCACTGGACATTTCAGTGTTAAATAACCAATAATTCAGGCCTTTTCCCTACACCTTTTAACATCTATGTGAAGCCATTGGGAGAGGTTCTGTATCAGTTTGAAGAACCCAATTGATATAGCGATCTCCATTCCAGGTGGAGCAGAAAATATTGTGGAAGTCTTGATCCACCCTCTAAAGTTTTTGATGGATTGGGGACTCAGACTGAATCCTGGCAAGATGGATGGTACACTCCTTTAGATCTAAAGGATGTCTCATCTATAGGTATGAATGGCCATGTACTTCTCTAGAAAAAGTAAATGCACAATTTGAGGCTACTTCTGGACTTCCAGCTCCTGCTAAAGCAACATGCAAAGCCCCAGACAGAAGAGGCTGCGTGGAATTGGGACAACTCGCTGCAGCAAACTCCGCAGAGCTTTTTCTCTGTGGCCAACTTTCCATGGGGCAACTCGCTGCAGACAACTCGCTGTGCGACAACTTGCAGTGGGACAATTTCATGTGGGATAATTCAGTGCAATAAATGTTATCTGCTACTGTTTTTTTGACATTATTTCCATTGACAAAAATCATGTTGGCCATGGTGAAATGGCTGCAACAAGACTGCCATGGCAAGATAGCCATGACAAGTTGTTCTCAACCCAGGCTGTGACCAGTTTTAGTTGGCCTATCAGTTGCAACCGTTCCTAGATCAAGGTATCCTGAATCCATCTTGACATTCTTGTAAATTCTCAGTCAGACTGTGGTGATTCACTCTGTATAAAGTTGCTCATAATCTGGAAGCTAAAACTGTGGCAAAATACAGCTACCTGCTTGCCGATTGGTGGAAAGCAGTTTGGTTGAATAACATCTACTTTGCAGAAGTTGACCTAATTGTCCAATTCAAGATGTTGGTTTTGGCTTTATGGCACAGATCTTTGTTAACTTTAGGACTATCCACTCTGAAATCCATTGTCCATCAAATATATTTTAGCTAGAGTTAGTCTCAGAAGATTACCTTTGTAGTATGAGACACCTTCCACTGGAAAAGCTTGCCTTCTAGAGTGAGAATGGCCCCAGCCCTTTTCACAACTAGGAAGGCAATAAAAATTATGCAGTTTCACAGGGCATTGGGTGAGGAGAATCGACAGTAAGAAAACAGCAGCGTAACACTAGTGAAATATTGATGGTTTTAAAGTAATGTATATGTTATTTATGTTTTTGCAATACTGGCTTTTTCTTCTTAACAAATGGTGTGTTTTAAAGACAATATAGAAAAAGCATGGTTACATAGAATGATCTTATCCTCCATAAAACATTGTAAATAAGACCATGTGATCCACAATGAAAAATTCATCTGGAACTTACCTCGATGTCCGACCTTTTCAGAAATATGGAATAGACAGCTCCATGGAAGAACATATTTTTTAATGTCTTTTTAAAAGGGCAGGTTATTTTGATGTAAATAAAAATAGCTCTAATATGCAGATCTGTTACAACTTAATGCACATTTCCTATATCAGAAGCAAACGACCCTCAGATAAGTTAGCACAGACAAGTAGCAAGGCATTGTGGAAATTGGCCCCAAATATTGGAAAGTAGCATGCTCTTTGTGCCTCCCCTATGATATCAGCAGTGGGCATCATTTGATTATTATTTTATTAAATTTAACTTCCCAGTCACTGGGAATTGGGCAGATATAAATTGAATATACTACAGTTAGTCCTGTGTAATGGTTTGTCACATAGTCAGCCAAATATTTAGATTGGATTTCACATTTTTCTCCACTTATTTCTTTATTATTTAACTTGTATACTGCTCATCTCACTGGAAGCATCTCTAGGCAGACTAGAGACATAGAATGAAGATGCACTGTAAAACATTAAAGCAACAAATAGAGATCTTAACTTTAAAATGCAGTAAAAATAAAACCGTCAAGTCCTTTCCTGGGATGTTTAGGTTTTTTATTTTCTGTTATTTTGTCTATTTTGCATCTCAACAGTTATCAGCTGTGAACAACCAAACATACACATACCGATTTTGAGCTAACTACTTTATTATGTTCTGCCTATGATACAGGAATCTCCCCAATCTGGCAGCCTACTCCTGGGAACAATTAGGTAATGCTCCAAGGATTTAGGGAGCATCAGACTAACTCACAGTGATTCCACACTAGTTTCATATTTGATTCCTCTTCCCTGCCAGGCTGGGTGCTTCCCAACATCAGTTCTTGCTTGCAGGCAAAAATATTTCCTGAAGATATTCCAATATATTGTTGGAAGAAATGTCCATCTGGGATCAGTTCTAAGTGGGGAGAAAGACACTGGAAACATGGAGGCTGCTTGGAAGGATGGTTTAATGGAGCAGAACTATTAAGCATATGGTCCTGGTGAAACTGAACACATGGAGTGGAGAGAAAGAGAGATATTTATACGCTCTCTTGGGCCTTGCCCTGGAGCTTCCTGTTCTTGTGCAAAAAAATGTATCCTATTGGTTGTCAGACTCCCAGGGGGCTATGCGGAGATCCAGCTAATCTTGTAGGCTGTCCTGTCCCAGGATTAGTTGAATCTTGCTGGGTGATGATGTAATGAAGAGGCTTGTGTTCTGAAAGGGTGTAGGGCAATTCCTATTATGGCTTAATAGCTTTGTCCTGGTTTGGATCTTGAGTGAGGGCCAATCCTATCACCCTGGAGTGGAAGGCCTTTTGTCATTCTTCTAGGAGGGTGCTAACTTTCTTCAATACCATTGTTGCTACTTTGTCATGCTGTTGTTTGTAGACAGTCTGCAATCTTGAAGCAGCTTAGTGGCCCACTGTTTCTTCAGCTTCTTTGCAGAAACAGAAATGAGAGGAAGGACTAGTAATCACTATAGTTTACAGAGTGCAGAGGGGAAAGAGTGTTAATTACTATTGATTGCAGAGTCAAGGAGCTAGTAATCGTTGGCTATATATAAGGAGCCAAATGTTTGTTCTTAACCAAAAGGTCAGAAGCACTAGCCAGGGAGGAAGAAACATTTTGTACTTTCCCTTTGATAAATGCTTGCAGGTAAGCCTAAAGGATTTATTTTACAGGAAATTGGTGTCCAGGAAAATTATGCAGTCACAAAACTGATATTGTCAGCTGGGTCAGTGCCTCTCCATTTCCAAATACAACTTAGTTTCCTTAGATCTGTTAGGCATCCTAGCAGGTTATTATTTCTTTGGAATAGGAAGCCATACATGTTTGAGACACTACATACCAGAGGTGGTATTCAGCCAGTTCTGACCAGTTTTGGTGAACCGGTAGTGGAAATTTTGAGTAGTTCAGAGAACCAGCATCTGGTTACTAAATACCATCTTTGACTGGCTCTGTCCCCATCTATTTGCTGCCTCCCAAGTCCCAGCTGATCAGAGTCCCAGCAGATTAGTGGGGTGGGGATGAAATGCGGATTTTACAGTATCCTTGACCTGGAATGGGGTGAAAATGGAGATTTTGCAGTATCCTTCCCCTATCACGCTCACCAAGCCACACCATGCCCACAGAACCGGTAGTAAAATTTTTGAATCCCACCACTGCTACAGACTTTGAGTCTCTGTTAGTGCTCAGTTCTATATGTGTGAGCTCCACTTATTTTGTGATTGTTGCCATCTCAAATGTCATTGAGAATGGCATGGCTTCATTTCCCCAAGAAAACATTTTGGACCAGTCATCCTTTTCCCTACTTGGTTGATGTTTTGGGAAAGAAGGCTTAACAGAGCACACGTGTGCAAAGCAACAGATTCTCTATAATATTTCCCTTCCTGCCAATATTTTGCAGTTCTGGGAGTCTTCCATCAATACTCAGGCAGATTTAGATAAATGCTACCATGACCTTGACAAATTTTGATTGAGAAACGCTCTTTGAAGTCATCGGCTATGCCTTTTTCATTTCAGATCACTTCCTGAGCTAACCACTAAAAACTGCATATTCTGGCATGCTCTGTTATAGGTCACGGAAGTCGTAACTAATAGCTGCTTGAGTGAAATCTTGAAATTTGCTCTCAAGCCACAAAATTAAAGAAAATCATAGTTCATATCAGGTAAGGAAAGTTTGCTTGGGTACCATCAAATTTATTAGACAAGGAGTTTGGTATTTTGTGCCAAAAGACTGGAGTTACAACAGCTGCTGCAGTGACAGCTGTAGAATTTGAAGTTGGTCCTGATAGTGGATGTCATAAATTCTGTCCTACTTGCTGATCAATCTGCTTGTTTATCATCTGGACTGACTGGTCCATTTGGGTCACCAATTGGTTCTGACACTTGAACCATGCATTGGAAACTCAATCAAGCCATGTTTTGGTCTTTGATCTCTAGTGAGGGCTTTCCTCACTAGAGGAAGGGCAAGCAATCAAACTGCCAGGTTGAGCAGTAAACCATAACTCTCTAACATTTAGCCCCTTATTCAGAATATATTATTATTCTTATTCAGAATCATATCTGAATAAGGGGCTTGGTGGCCTAGTGTTTCTAAAATATATTTACATAACTATCTTCTGTAGATTTGGAACCATCTCACCAGCTTCACTTTTTACAAACACGGTGATAAGGATGGAAGTCTCACAGATAAGCAATCTCCATAACATCACTTGGTCAGGGATACTTTTCTTGGTTATTCAGCTGCTAAGTCGTATCCAATTCTTTGTAAACCCCCATGGACCATCGCACACCATCCCCTCCCCCCATTCTCCACTGTTTCCCAGAGTTTCCCCCAATTCATGTCCATTGTGTCAATGGCACTATCTAATCATTTCATTCTCTTCCTCTTCTACAGAAAATGACTTTTTCAATCCTGGGTATTTCTTCAAATTAACAGAGTTGGAAGTGATCTTGCATGTCATCTAGTCCAACCCCCTGCCCAAGCAGCAGACTTTACATCTGCCTCTACTTAGGATCGAACTCACAACCTCCTGATTGTGAGGCAAGAGCTCCACCTCTAGGCCACAGCAGCTGGTGCGGCTGCTTCAATGCAGTTATTCTGAAGGAAGCAGCAATCCATTACCAAACAAGTACGAGAACAAGGCTTTTATTGCACAGTGGTAGGCAAATACTGCCCGCCCACAACTCCCAAGAATTAACACTGGTAATAAGTGAATTAGACTGAATTATAATGTTTTATTTAACCCTGAGGTTAAACCAGTCCAGTGTTTTGAAACTGAACTACCCAACTGTCTGTGTCATGCAAACCACATAACTGAGCCTGTGTGATTTATTTAACTGTAAGTCTGTGGTCAAGATTAAGCCCTTGAGGCCACTCATCCTGGTAACTATTTTGATTTTCACATACACCCCTGAGGCCTTGACAGAGAGGAAGGAAAAATGGGCACAGATGGATGCCTCCCTCAAATGTGTCATTAGTGCCACTGACTCAGAGCACAGTATCATTTTTTTTACTTCTTCTCTGCTGATTTTTTTTAAAACAGAGAAGTGCCTCACCTCCTCTGTGGTGGACAGAAAGACTAAAATAATCTCTGTGATATATCAGATTGAGTTATCCAAAACTGAATTGATGATAGAAAGAGAAAACTGCTGAGTCAGCCACATCATGTGAACCCAGCCAGCAAGGAATACGAGGGGAACCTCAGAGGGAGAGACAGACAGACAGACAGACAGACAGACAGACAGACTCACACAGAGAGAGAGAGAAACAGACAGACAGACACAGACACAGAGAGACAGACAGACAGAGACAGAGACACACAGAGAGAGACAGAGACAGAGAGACAGAAAGACACAGACACAGACACAGACACAGACACACACACACACACACACACACAAGTCTTGATGGCAGTTGTGACCATGATGCTCAAAAGTCCCATCCTTTGTTATGTGCACCACATGTAAAAGGGCAGGGCTTCAACCATGTGGAGTATTTCTAGGCTCAAATGGAATTATGCTTTAGAAAGAGCAACAACGTACTACACAAGGACAGGCATTGTGAGAACTCTGTGCCAGAAGCATTTGTACATCTTTGGCCAATGAGTCAGCACAACCAGAACGATAGTGAGTCCTGATATTTATCTGCTTCCAAAAGGCAGGTGGCTGAGCTAAGTGAAGAAAACATCTTTGGTGGGTGTGTTGAGAAGCTGTACTAAATGCCTCACATTTCAGAGCTGAGTTCCTACTCTAAAAGAATGGCAGAAAGGCATTGAACACAGAACTGACCCAGAAAACAGCAGATGCCAACATAAAGTCTGACTTGGGAACAAAAGTGGAATAAAAACTACCTCACCAAGCAAACATGAGGTTTATTCAGTTAACACTTTGAATATGCTTTTCCAGCATATTTTTTGTCCCAGGCGTTTTTGTTTTTAGTTGTCCTTTTTTTTCATGTTTTTTTCTTGTATCCATTTTGGGCAATTTTTGCTTAGAGGTGAACCATCTCACAAAATTTTGTACAATGCCAACTTTGACGTGTTTCAGGGAAAGGTGAAACCAGTGGATTTAAATAGAAGTGTTTATGTAGCTAATTTCTCACCATCTTTTTATGGACAAGATTTACCTTTAATGCTTCTGAAAAGTGACATCTTAATTCATTTGAGTATTAAAAAGGAGCTGGCTTGTAACTAGAAGAGGAGCTGGGGCACTGCACATTTTTTTCTTTCTTACTACATTTACCTCCAGTTTATCTTTAAAGTTACCTTTAAAAGCCCAGGTAAGCTTCCCAATCTTGTTTTCTTATCCCTATTCTTCTTTCTGCTCATTAATATTTAGAATGGACACATTCTAAATAGTCTAGATACAGACTAATTAGAATTGCTAACTATTCCCTGACAGCAATTCTGAGCTTTTATGGATTGATCCCAAGGCAAACATTCAGCTAACAGCAATCAATGTGATGAAGTGATTCTGTTGGATTGGCCAGAACCAACTTCAGATCACACGCCAGATTTGAAGCTCACTGACCGTACAATCCAATTCTTCAAAATAAATTATAATTCCTATCAACAGGGATATGTTGTCAGGCCCAAGCCCAAGAACGACACAGCAAAATCCAATTGAGTCCACTCTTTTACTTGCTTATCCCTAATGAACAGAATCTTGCCAAACTAAAGCCATTATCTTCTAACCTAGTAGATACACCCTGATTCCAGGGTGTAGCTACCCTGCACTTCTTTGCTTTCCCTTTGGGCCTCTCTCTGATGGAATATATTGCTTCCTCCTTCAAAAAGTTCTGTGCTGCCAAAATTATTTTTTGCTGCTTCTCTAGGTGCACATCCAATCACATCTGTTTTCTCCTGGATTAAAGCTAAACATGAACAGAGGATTTTAGGCTTCAAGTGCACCAGAGAAATCCTTGAACAATATGTGCATACCTATAATTAGTAGCATTTTTAGATGCTACATCCCCCATGTACTACTGTTCTCTCTGCCAGAGAGTATCTCCAGAGACTCTCTGGAGTTTCTATTGGCAGATCATGCTATTAAGCTGAACGAAATCTGTGGTGGAGCCCTTTTGAATCTTGAACTATGATCTGTTAATCTAACCATGCAGTTGTTGGGGAATAAAATGAGAAGACCCTTTTGAATAACAGAACAAGAAAAACAGCATTGGAAGGGAACTTGGAGGCAGTGACGTGTGATGAGGTTTATGGCTGGTGAGGCACTGACACAGGGGTTTCAATTTTTTTTAGACTTGTGGATTTCAACTCCCAGAATTCCACAGCCAGGCATGCTCAGTTCCGATTTAAAGCGACAGCATTTGTTTTTCTCCTTTGTGAAAAAGTTTTCCTTCATTCTTTTTCTTCTCTCTCCCCCTCCTCCCTCCCTCTCTCCCTCCCTCCCCCCTCTCTCAAACAGACACACACACAGAGGGAAGTTGGATCCCTCTCTCTCTCACTCACTCTCAAACAAACACAAACACAGAAGTTGGATTTTCCAATGGCTTGAAAGCAGCTCCTCTGCCATACCCACCCCATTCCCCTGCTGCCTTCCGATTCAAGCCTTTGATTGCAGGTGGAGCCACATTGCCTTTTCAAACTTGTAATCAGTGAAGCTGGGCTTATATACTTTTATCCAGCTGTGTGTGTGGTGTCTGTGTGTGTGTGTTTGTGTGTGTGTGTGTTTGAAAAGGCAACGTTGCTCTGCATGCAATCAAACTTTTTGAATTCCTCCCCCTCCCTCCGATCCACACACATACCTTTTCCAGCTGTTTCAGAGAGGATTTCAACTCTGCTCTTGCCTGCCATCATGAAAAGAAAAAAAATGTAAAAAGAAAAAGGCGAGAGCTGAGGTCAGGCTGAGCTAGTTGCTGCCAGAGCCTCTAAAAAAACACCCTCTACAGGAGGCAGGAGAACGATGTGCCTCATCTACGTGAGGAATTTTTTGGCTTTTAACCCTTGCTTAGCTCTGCTCGAGTAATCATAAAGTCAGACTAGATGAGGCACCTCGTTCTCCTGCCGCCTCCTGTAGAGGGCACTTTTTAAGGGCTTTTTTAAACAGTTAAGTACTAAGCAGAGTCATCCATGGTGATTCTGGCAGCAACTAGCTCAGCCTGACCTCAGCTCTTGCCTTTTTCCTTTTACATTTTTTTCCCCATGATAGCAGTAGTGAGGCTCTGCCTCCCCTGACTGCACGTCCCTGTTTGGAGGTCATTTAGTTCAATCTCCTGATCAGGTGGGAGACCCCATATTATTCTGGACAATGTCTGTCCAATCACTTCTTGAAAACCACCAGTGATGGAGCACCCCCAACTTCTGAAGGAAAGCCATTCCACTGGTTTTTTGTTCTCACTGTCAGGAATCAGGTTATTTCTCCTTAGTTCTAGGTTGCTTTTCTCTTTGATTAGTTTCCATCCATTGCTTCTTCTCCTGCCTTCAGGTGCTTTGGAGAATAGGTGGACTCTCTCTTCTTTGTGGCAACCTCTGAGATATTGGAACAGTGATATCATATCACCCCTAGTCCGTATTTTCATTAAACTAGACATACCCCATTCCAGAAACCGTTCTTCATATGTTTTAGTCTCCAGTCCCCTAATAATCTTGCGTGTCATTGGTCTAGCGGGGTAAGCCAGAAACCTTGAGTTCTAGTCCCACCTTAATCATGAAATCCAGCTGGCGACTTTGAGCTATCACTCTGACTCTGCCCAACTCACTGCACAGGGTTGTTGTTGTGAGAAAAATAGGAGGAGACAGTTGTGTTGGATGTGCTCACTGCCTTGAGTTATTTATAAAAATCATAAAGATTGGATATAAATTAATAAATAAAATAAGTCAACAATAAACAAGTACATTTGCTCCATCTCAGGAAAAACTGCCCTTCTGCTTTTGGTGCAGCTATAGAGAACCTATTTTTAATCTTTATTATTTATTGTATTTGCTTATGAAATTTATCCATCTGCCAGATACCAGCTGGACTCTAGGTGACTTAGAGAATTAATGCATTCAAAACAAAGTATCAAATTAAGATAAATCAATTAAACAAATGGAGAAGAAGCTGCCAACCCTAGCAGAAAAGTCCAACAACACTGCTATGATAAAGCATTTTGGACAGCACAGAATTCTAAAATCTATTGATTTTGGGAAGTAACTTCTTAGAATGAGCCAGTGACAGGCAATACTACTGTATGATGTTGCCTGGCTTACCCCATGTAGGAGAACATCTCTGCAGCTGCATTAACACAAGTTACGTTGTACGATAATACTAGTCATGACTATATGCATTGTATGACTGTAATATTTATAAATCTAATAAATAAATAAAATATACAGACTATAAAGGTAAAAGCTCCCCTCGCACATATGTGCTAGTCATTCCCGACTCTAGGGGGCGGTTCTCATCTCTGTTTCAAAGCTGAAGAGCCAGCGCTGTCTGAAGACTTCTCTATGATCATGTGGCCGGCATGACTAAACACCGAAGGCGCATGGAACACTGTTATCTCCAATAGCAATAGCAATAGCAGTAGACTTATATACCGCTTCATAGGCCTTTCAGGCCTCTCTAAGCGGTTTACAGAGAGTCAGCATATTGCCCCCAACAATCTGGGTCCTCATTTTACCCACCTCGGAAGGATGGAAGGCTGAGTCAACCCTGACTCATCTCCCCACCAAAGGTAGTTCCTAATTTTTCTACTTCCATTTTTGCATGCTTTCAAACTGCTAGGTTGGCAGAAGCTGGGACAAGTAATGGGTGCTCATTCCTTTACATGGCGCTAGGGATTTGAACTGCTGAACAGCCAACCTTTCTGATCAACAAGCTCAGCGTCTTCGCCACTGAGCCACCGTGTCCCAGACTATAGCATCTTACTAATTAAACATAGTAATAATCAAAATATTTTGTACAAAATGAGTAGGTATCATAATCAATATAAATAAACAAGTCCAAGAACTGTTTGTGTGGTTTACTGCTTAAACATTTTAAGCTTCTTCCTTCTCGTTATAATTTAATTTTTGATTTCAAGGAGGTTTATTTTACAAACATCCCCAGGCTGATGTCCACTGAAACTATTGTTTGTAATTCCGACAACCTAGCTGAGGAAGAGTGGAATAATGGGCTGAAGCCAAAGAATATAGTTTCTGATAAAAAATGAATAGTAATACATATTACACCTACCAACTGTAACTATGGAGATGGTTAGATATAAGATATAAGAGAAAAGCACCATGAGCTGGGTGGATATATCATGCTAAGAAACGGTCTGCAAAACTGAAATTTGTCAAATAAACTTTGGTTTGGTTCATTGAACATGCTGTGCCCCACAAATCAAAACTTTATTTTGATATAGTATCTTTTGATTTAGTACCTTTCCTAACTCAGCTATTATTGTTTATTTTGTATCGAATTCAGCTTCCAGTCTCCATTTATCAGACTGTAAAACTGGATAAATGATGTCAAGCCTCTCTGTCTTACAGAAGAAATCAGCAAAGGCCTGTCCAGCACTTTGTCCAAAAATTAATTGTAAAAGATTAATGCTACACTTTGCTTGATCAAATGCATTGGTCCATCCTGGCCAAAGGTTTTAGATTAAAAATCTTTCAGAGGTAGATGGGAGTTGGATTTAACAGCTGGAAAGCACAGATGCCATCGATTCACCAATATAAATAGGGAGCCTCTCATAATCTGGCACAGTATTTCAGTCTTGATCAACCTGGCTGGGCATGATGGATGCTGTAGTCCAAAGGATCTGCATGACATGTCATTGGAGAAGGTCTTTTGAGAGTCAGTTCCATCGGCTGGGGTTCTGTTTTTATAGAGTAGAAGAACCAAGGAATGGGTGCCTCTATCATGGAATTTAGCCAAGATATAATTGTAGCTCAAGAATCCAGCAACTGGGAGTAGTTTCTCTCTGAGAAACATAATATTCACCCAACCAGTTCCTTCAGGAATACTGGCACCAGAGACAAAACAAAGAGCCCTCTTATTGCTGTGCTCTCTCACCCTCTCTCTCTTTATCTCTCTCTGTAGCATTTTCTTTGATAGCTATTTGAGAGGCAAGCAGAGGAGACAGCAGCTGCTTGGCACCCCTCTTTGCTTCTCTCAGCTGTCTGGCTCAAATCCAACTGAAATCCAAAATAAAGCTGGGGTTGAGGCTGTGGCAACAGCCTTTGGAGTGTGGTAGTGTGGGACTTATTGGAGCTAGAAGACTGCCGTTATGGGAGGAAACTGGGAAGCAGCAAGAATGAAGGCAGAGGCTAAGAGTCAGTTAAGAACAAAAAGCTATAATGGCCAATTGGTTGGTTAGTTGAGAAAAAAGGAGCTGGAGCAATTTAGGAAATCTCCAGAGAGCAAGTGTCTGGAAAGAGGCTGTCAATTAGCTTGGGCTAGGAGAGAGTAAAATATAGGTAGTCCTCAACTTATGACCATAACTGAGCCCAAAATTTCTGTTGCTAAGCACAACAGTTGTTAAGTGAATTTTGTCCCATTTTACAACCTTTCTTGCCAAAGTTAAGTGAATCGCTGCCGTTGTTAAGCTAGTAACATGGTTGTTTAGTGAATCTGGCTTCCTCATTGACTTTGCTGGTTAGAAGGTCACAAAAGGTATTCACATGACCCCGGGACACTGCAATAATCATGAATATTAACAGGTTGCCAAGCATCCAAAGTTTGATCCCACAATCACACGGATTGTGAAACATGAAAAATGGTCATAAATCACTTTTTTCAGTGTCGTTGTAACTTGGAATGGTAACTAAATGAACTGTTTTAAATCAAAGACTACCTGTACAGTAGATGAATTAAGACGATTGTGCATATTGACCAGGGGTAGTATTAACTTACCTTCCCTACTGATTCGCAAATGTGAGCTTGCGTCCACGCATGCACTCCGCCCTCTGTTCATGCACTTTGCCTTAAAAGGGGGCCTAAATGGGATGCCATAGAGCCAGGGTGGGTGGGCAGGGCCACCTGAGATTTCCACTACCAGTTCAGGTGAACTGGTCAAAACCGGAGAATACCACCTCTGATATTGACCAATGGAAGCTGTTTTTCCTCTGTCTCATTTCACCTCCTTTTCATCATCAGATCTTATGACCTTTCCACCATCTACAGCACAGGTGTCAAACTCACTATGTCCTGTTGCCGTCATGTGACGTATCATGAAGTTTTTTGCCTTTGTGGAGCTGGGCTGCACGTGGCCTGTGAGTGATGCATCTGGCCCGCGGGCTGCCAGTTTGCCAGCCCTGTTGACAGTATCCCAGGCTCTATGTCTGAAAGGCTCTGCTGAGTCAATCCCAGTTCGTATAAAGGGGGCATTTCCTAATTCCTAACCTGACTAGTTTTTGTTCTTTACCAGTTCTAAGCTTGAGCTGCAGCGGTGCAGTATTTAGAGTGCAGTACTACAGGCTACTTCTGCTGACTGCCGGCTGCCTGCAATTTGGCAGTTCAAATCTCACCAGGCTCAAGGTTGACTCAGCCTTCCATTCTTCCAAGGTCAATAGATTTAGGTTTATTAGATTTATATGCCACCCTTCTCCCAAGGACTCAGGGTGGTGTACAACATTAAAAGAAACACATAATACAAAAGTTTAAAAAAATTAAATAGAATAACCCAAACAAACCCAATAAGAATTGACAATAACATTTTTTTTAAAAAAATGCAAATTAAAATTAACAATGACCAATAACTTATTTTGTTTTGTTCAGGCCAGGCTAGCTTGCTGGAAAAGCCAACTTTTTAGGGCGTGTCAGAAGGATCAGATGTCGGGGATTATAAGAAGCTCTCCAGCTTCAGCGTACCTTGGAGGAAGCTAACTATCTTGACCCCTTCCAGTCTGGCTTCAGACCTGGTTACAGCACAGAAACCGCTTTGGTCGCATTGACTGATGATCTCTGGAGAGCTAGGGATGGAGGCCATGCTTCCATCCTAGTTCTCCTGGACCTCTCAGCGGCTTTCGATACCATCGACCATGGTATCCTTCTGCGACGACTGCGGGAGATAGGGGTGGGCGGCACTGTCTTGCAGTGGTTCTCCTCCTATCTCTCGGACAGGTCGCAGTCGGTGTTAGTGGGGGGGCAGAGATCGTCCCTGAGGCCCCTAACCTATGGGGTGCCGCAGGGGTCGGTCCTATCCCCCCTACTATTTAACATTTACATGAAACCGCTGGGCGAGATCATCCGAAGGCACGGGATAAAATATCACCAATATGCGGACGATACACAGTTGTATCTGTCCGCCCCGTGCCAACTCAATGAAGCGGTGGACGTGATGAACCGGGGACTGGAAGCCGTTAAAGACTGGATGAGAGCGAACAAGCTGATACTCAACCCAGACAAGACCGAGTGGCTGTTGTGTTTCCCTCCCAAAAATTTGACCACCATACCATCACTCAGGCTGGGGGGACAAAATTTAAACCCCTCAGAAAGGGCCCGCAACTTGGGAGTCCTCCTGGATTCACAGCTAACTTTTGACCATCATCTCTCAGCTGTGACCAGGGGGGCATTTGCCCAGGTTCGCCTGGTGCGCCAGTTGCGGCCCTACCTGAATCGGGAGGCCCTCACAACAGTCACTCGAGCCCTTGTGATCTCTAGGCTGGAATACTGTAATGTGCTCTACATGGGGCTGCCCTTGAAGAGCATCCGAAGACTTCAGCTAGTCCAGAATGCGGCCGCGCGAGTGATCGTGGGCGCACCACGGTTCGCCCACATAACACCGATCCTCCGTGAGCTGCACTGGCTACCTGTTGGTCTCCGGGTGCACTTCAAGGTCTTACTCACCACCTATAAAGCGCTCCATGGTAGTGGATCTGGCTATTTGAGAGACCGCCTTCTGCCAATTACCTCCCTGCGTCCCATCAGATCGCATAGAGTTGGCCTCCTCCGTATTCCATCCGCCAGTCAGTGCCGACTGGCGACTACTCGGAGGAGAGCCTTCTCTGTTGCGGCTCCGACACTATGGAACAATCTCCCCGTGGAGATTCGTACCCTCACCACCGTCCAGGCCTTCCGTACAGCCCTCAAGAACTGGCTAACCCGTCAGGCCTGGGGATAATCTTATTTCGCCCCTCCCGAATGCTGAGTGAATGTTGAGTTTTATTGTCTAATTTACTTTGTGCACATTTCTTTTTTTGTATTGTCCTACACTCCCCTTCCTTTTTTTGATTGTAAGCCGCCCTGAGTCCCCTCAGGGAAAAGGGCGGCCTATAAATAAACTATAAACAAAACAAACAATAAACAGAAGCTATGGGGGCAGCTCATTCCAGAGGGAAGGCGCTCCCACAGAGAAGGCTCTCCCCCTGGGGGTTGCTAGCCAACACTGTCTGGCCAACAGCACCCTGAGGAGGCCAACTCTGTGGGATCGCACTGGATGATGGGAGGCTACTGGTGGCAGTAGGTGGTCTCGCAGGTACCCTGGGCCTAAGCCATGGAGCGCTTTAAAGGTCATAATTAGTACCTTGAATCGCACCCGGAAGACAACCAGCAACCAGTGCAGGCTGCCTAAAAGGGGTGTAATATGGGAGCACCTAGGTGCCCCCATGATAACCCGCACAGCCGCATCTGGACCAGTTGAAGCCTCCGGGTGCTCTTCAAGGGCAGCCCCATGTAGAGAAAGGACGAGGGCATGAGTGACTGTGCACAGAGCATCCCAATCCAGGAAGGGGTGCAACTGAAGTACCAGGCGAACCTGGTAAAAGGCCCCCATGCTCACGGCCGTCAGGTGTTCTTCTAAACTAAGCCGCGTATCCAGGAGGACTCCCAGATTGCAGGCCCTCTCTGAGGGGGCTAAAATTTCTCCTCCTATCATCAAGGATGGAACAAGGTGCACAAATTGGGATGACAGAAACCACTGCCACTCCGTCTTGGAGGGATTGAGCTTGAGCATGTTCCTCCCCATCCAGATCCGCACAGCCTCCAGGCATCGGAACATCACGTCGATGGCATTTTTTGGGTGGTTTGGGGTAGAGATAAAAAGTTGGGTATCATCAGCATATTGATGATACCGTAACCCCAAACCACGGATGATCTCATCCAGTAGTTTCATATATATGTTGAACAGGAGGGATGAGAGAACCGACCCCTGGGGCACCCCATAGATGATGCGCCTCGGGGTTGATCCCTGCCCTCCAGTCAACACAAACTGCGACCGATCCGACAGGTAGGAGGAGAACCACTGTAAAACAGTGCCCCCCCCCACTCCCAACCCCCCGAGTCATCGCAGTAGGATACCATGGCCGATGGTATCAAAAGCCGCTGAGAGGTCTAATAGGACCAGGACAATAAAACAAGGACCCAGACTGTTGGGGGCAATATGCTGATTCTGTAAACTGCTTAGAGAGGGCTGTAAAGCACTGTGAAGCAGTATATAAGTCTGCAATTGCTAAATGTTATTGCTCAGCTATCTTCATAGGAATGTTAGAGCCAATGCTTCTGGAGATCAATATACAGCCCTCCAAGTCTGGGAATGTCTCATATGTAAGGAAGCAACTTGCTATACCAGTTTGGTCCATCCAGGAGATGAGAGGCATGGAGATGAAAAGTGTAATTAGCTTGGGTGATACCAGTATGGCTTTTTGCAGACTAATGTAACATAGAATCATAATTAACCTATGGAATTTGTTGCTTCAGGACATGCTGATATCAGCAAAATTGTACAGGCTGTAATAGGGAATCAGCTACATTTATGAAATGTACTGCAAATCTACCAAAGACTATCTCAGGGTTGTCATCAGGCTGAGGACTGTAATAAAAGGGTAACATGAGATACATGTTTTGTTTCTCATTTCTAGGCTAGTTTATTTGGCCAATCATATGAATGATTGTTTTCTTGTAGCAGATTCAGTGTAATATTTGCAAGCCAATACAAGTTGATGCAAATTCATAGTCATCATTCAATAATAGAGCCATTTTGTCTATCCATTAGTGGTTCCACCAAATAGCAAAGATTTAAAAGAATGGTGCAACCAGCAGTGCACTTTATGGTGGACTGCATCCGGTTGAACAACCGGTTCGGTGAGTGCATGCTTCACGTGCGCATGTGCCTAACACGCTTGCACGTAGCGTTCAAAATATAGCAATTTGAAGCTCAGCTGCTTACCTTCTAAGGCAGCTCCAGTAAGTAGAGCAGCAGAAGCGTAGAAATGAGCTGTGCAGCACGAATCAGCTGAGCCAGAAAGAAGGAAATATAGGACAGGATAGGGTGGGGACCTGTGGGTGAGGCCAGCTGATCGTCAGAACTACCGTGTCAGCTCTGGCAAGCCCATAGGCCCGGAGCTGCCATTCAGGTGGGGGGGGGGGAAGCTGTGGGAGCTGCCATTCAGGTGGGGATCTCCCTCCTCCACAAGCAATCCAGCTGAGAACTCTCCATAACTCTTCATGACTGACTGCGTGGTGGTTTGCACTGAGAATATTCCATAACTGAGAACTGACTGCGAACAATCCGTGACAGATTGCCGGGTGGTTTTCACTCTGGGTCAAGAGGTGATGGGTGTGTGCGTGCAGGTGGTGGGGTTTAGCCTAAACACCAAATAAAGTATAAAAGGTGATGGGGAGCACTGTATGTCAGCTCTGACAATTTATTCATCGCCTTAGTGCTTTGTTCGTCAGTTCCTGCCAGAGGAAGATAAACTCCATTTTCAAACTGTTTCTGTGTTTGGCTGTTTTCTTAACCCTTCGGAAGCTGACATACCTGTTCGCCTGAACCAGTCCGAACCGGCAGCAGGCCACCACTGTTTATGATCCCTTTCATTCTTTCTTTCTTACAAACGCACTCTTAAAAGCTGCTTTTTTTTCTTTATACGCAAGTTGTGGCAGATGTCTTCTCCTCTCCCTGGGCTTACTTCAGTAACACCATCATCAAGTTATTATAGAATATTAATCTGAATATAGTTCATTGCAGGTCAACCATTTGACGTTCCCTTCAGCGTGCACCTATCCAAAATGGACCAAGCTGTGCTGCATAGATCAGTAGCACCTGACTGTATTCAGGGAGCTTTATATGCATTCTACGTAGCAATTTTGAAACCATTTCAATACTGAGGGTTAGACAGATTATGGGTTACCAACTATAAATCTCTGGTCTTGGGTTTCTTCCAAATGAAGTCATCCTCAAGCAATCATGAATTAAATAAGCATTTATCTGAATGAGTGCAGCAATGGGAAGTTGTGTGGAGAATGTCCTCCTCTTGATTCTGCCAACATTGTGTATACACAAACACTCACTCACACACAAACACACAAACATACACAGAGAGAGAGAGAGAGAGAGAGAGAGAGAGAGAGAGAGAGAGGGAGAGGGAGAGGGAGAGGGAGAGAGAGAGAGAACCCTACACAGATTTCAGCTGTGTCTATAAAGTCAGAATAGGTGCTTACACATTGCTTCTCTGGACAGGTCTAATCAGACTGAGTGCATATAAGTTGTCTCCATCAGATGCAGCTTGTCGTCATGTCTTTGGGTGTCTTTGTGCATGCTAGTACTGGAAAGCACAAGGCAAGATGTAAATAGAAGGTGCAAGTTAGTCTGGAAAGCACAGGGCAAGTTGCCTATGGAAAGCAGGCAAGAAAAAGCTTCTGGAATTCTTTGCAATTCCTTAATAGCAGCTCTGCCTTGGGTCATGTGACCAAAAGAGAGGAGGAAAAGGGGATTTAAGAATGGAGCATCTAGCAGCATTTTGAGATACCACCCAATTCACCCTTCACAGAGATAATCATTTTGCCAGCTTCTTCTACAACCCAGATTTGGTCTGATTCCATTCTGGTTTTTGGATAGTTATCCTTCTGATAGATAGGCAGATGGGTATAGAGTTGCAGCCCCTTTACACAATTTCTTTCCATCATCTCTGCTGAATTGGATAGAATTAAAATACATATTCCAGAAGAAAGCAGTCGCAAACTATGTAGATCAGAAATTGAGCTTGGCTTGAGTGGGACTTGATCATAAATCTTACGAATGTTTGGGGTAAGATAAATGGGATTCAGATTACTTTAAACCCAAAGTTGACTTATGCATTTTCAAAGGTCTTTCATTACATTAATTTGAATTCATTTAAGCAAATGTATTTGGCAAGGAAAAATAGATTTTTTGAAAATCTTATTAAGCAAGTATGTATTGGCAAAGGTAGTTTTAACTGTGCATTTTTGTGGAGTTACTCTAGATTTGGTAAGTGTCTGGAACAAGGAACTTCAGAATTCTTTTTTTTTTAAAAATTCATTTGAGTATTATTATAGGAAATCTTTGTAAGTAGTGGAATACCTGTTTGTAGCTGTGTTTCATACAGAAAATACAACTGGAAAACATCAGATCATCATGGATATAATTCCAACTTGTTATTCAAGAAAGGTCTACAGTTTAAAAACAGTAGGTAAAACTGAGTTTGTTATACTAGATCAGTGATGGCTAACCTTTTTGCCATTGTGTGCCAAAAGCAGGGGGAGCACAGGGGGTCGTGCGTGTACACCTGTAATTCTATGTGCGAGACACCCTGTGCATGCATACGTGACCCCTGGCCTCCCCCACTTTTTGCATGCAATGGACCCGTTTTCCGCCCTCCCCTGGCTCCAGAGGCTTTCTAGGAGCCTGGGGAGGGCAAAAAATGCCCCTATGGGCAGCCCAGAAATCGGTTTCTGAACTTCCGGGTTGCCCATAGGGCCATTTTTTGCCCTCCAAAGGAAGCCTCCCTTCAGGGAAGCCTCCAGAGGGCGAAAAATGGCCAAAAATGAAGGGCAAAGCCAGCTGGCCAATGTGCACATGCGCACTGAAGCTGACAGGACAATGCCTCATGTGCCCTAACAAATGGCTCCATGTGCCACTTGTGGTACATGTGCCATAATTCGCCATCACAGTATTAGATAGATGAATCAGTTTTGAAGAATTTTTTGCAGATCTTTTCCTTTTTAAAAAAAAAAAGTTTGTTTTAGCTGCAGCTTGGCAGTTTTAATCAATGCAAGCACTTTTTAAATTCTATCTATTTGATCCAGATGCTGTTGCTGGTTTCATAGTGCTTGCAAGTCTTGGAGGAATTAACTGTGGCTTCTAAGATGGTTGAAAGAAGCTGTGAAATGCAGTAGACATTCCACATTCAGTCTCTGGAATAATAAGCTTTAATATCCTGGCTTTATAAACCATTGGAAGCTCACTTTAGATATTGTGAAATTATTGTGAATTTATGACTTTTAAAGAAAATTGACAGCTGGTTTGGTGTAGGGCAGTGTTTCTTAACCTTGGCCCACCTGAAGATGTGTGGACTTCAACTCTCAGAATTCCCCAGCCAGCTCTGCTGGCTAGGGGATTCTGGGAGTTGAAATCCACGCATCTTCTGGTGACCAAGGTTGAGAAACACTGGTGTAGGGTTTCAAGGCATTCATGCTAGAGTCTGTGAGTTCTAGTCCCATTTTAGGCATGAAGGCAATGGAGTGACTTTGAACCAGACATTTTCAGCTTTAAGAAGAAGGCTAGAGTAAATAATTTTTCAAAAATGGTGCCAGGAAAATTGTATCAACATGTCCAGGCAATTAACTGGAGTTAAGATGGACCAAAGGCAGCAACAAAAAAGATAAACGTAACAAAAATCTTAATCAATAACAATGGTTGGCTATAATTGTAGCATATTGAAGCATAGGTCAGGATATTAACTCATACACATTGGGCTTGTCCTATTGTCACATTTTGGGCTGAAATCAATATGGCTGTTAACATGACTCTGGATCAACTGTTTTGATTTAAAGAAATGCACACTGTTTTTAGCTGTATTTCCACATTTGACTTTCCAGTTTCTTGAAAATCTAAGGATTTTGCAGGCCTGGAAGCTAGTTAAAAGAATTATTGTGCAACACCCAAATGAGAATTCAATATCTGATTTGAATTATTTTGTTTGTCAATTTGCTTTTTTTACAACAAAAGATAAAAAAGAGAATTTTTGAGCGTTATGGTTATTTTTTAAAAAAGAGAGCTGTTATAGTTCTAACATAATTTCTACATTTCCTTCCCTTTATTTTAATTATTATGATAATACCCATCATATTAAATTCATATGAACTCACCATGCATTTTCTATAGCATTCCTTTGCATTAAAAAATGTTACGCAAAGTGCAGAAAAAAAGTAAGAAAAAGGTAAGTGACCTCTAGCTCTTTTCATGGCTTTATTCATGGTTTTAGTCAACTGGGACTATATAGCATTATTACAGCCTTATTAATTATATCACCATGATTAATTTTGAGATTATATTGTTAATATATTGTATGTTTCTTTACCTGCTTTAATATTAATTTAATGTACTCTTTAAGAAAAATAGATAAGTATTTTTAAACTTTGTTGTTGGAGAAGATTCTTGAGAATACCACAGTTAGTTTGGTACTAACTGGTACACCCCATCATACATAGGGATTGTAGAACAAATCAATCCAGAGTTCTTATTCAAGACACAAATGACCAGACTTCTATTATCATATACTGGATACATTATGCAAAGACCAAGCTCTCTTGACAAGTCTGTAATACTGAAAAGGGGGAAGGAGGAAAGAAAAAAAGAGGACAACTAGCAGTAAAGTGGATGAAATTGATGACAATGGTGATGAGTGGAATCCTTGAAGACATGAAGGTCAAGCTGAGGAGAGAATGTCCTAAAGAAGATCTGTTTATATGGGTACTAAAATTTTACAGTGACTTGATGGCATCTAACCATTGAAGAATCTATTCCGTAGTACATTTGACAAATCTGATAAACCAGTGGGACAAACTTTCAGATAAGTACATTACTGTCTCAATTATCATTTCCCCCTTATTCTTTCCTAATATTTAAAGGGATACTGTGCTAGAGCACGCTAGGTATGTTTTCATCTTCTAATCAATGTCTGTTTTCTAAGGATCATCTGAACTCCACTGAGGCCACCTCTTTTTTTCTTGGTAAAAACCAAGAAATCACTGAATGCATAAATTCTGTATTTCTATCCAATTTGGTAAAATCATGTCTATTTAGTTTTTTCTCACCCATCTAAAGGTGGAGGCAGTTCATTTCTTTCTGTAAAGGTGAACACATGGCCACCTTAGGCAAATGGAAGTGCCACTTCCTCCTAAATGGTTGATCCTTAAATGCTGACTGGTACCTCCTTCCACGAAACCAAATTACAGTGTGCTTCCAGTCAATCTAATTGGCACTTAATAAAAGTGGCAGAAGCAGTTATTGTTTCCCAATTGGGCATTGTACTAGCTAGAAGCTAATCTGCACTAAATTAAAATACTTAATGTGGGTATAATACCCTAGCAGTTTGTGAGTTTTTTCCCTTTTTAAAAATTTTCCTGTTCCCCTTGGCTCTTCCTTTTGCTCCTTCCTTTCTTTCAAAGTGCCAGTTGCTTATAATATAGTGAGTGAGAAAGTTTAGAAAGTCTGCATTATTGATTAAAAGAAAAAGACAATTTGCATGATAGCTACTTGAGAAATTCTAAAAGCCACTGAATCTCCAAAGCATGTACTTCCATTGGTTTTATAGACTGGAATATTTCAGAGATTAAAAAAAAACACAAATCTTTTGTGCCAAAACACTGAGGGGTGGCCAACATTTAGGATTGAGACAGGAGCACTCTTCATAGTGACTAGAGGCCAGTGGTGGGTTTCAAAAATTTTTGGAACCTACTCTGTAGGTGTCGTCTCCTTTGTGGGAGTGGCTTGCCGGCCATGTGTTCTCTCTCTCTCTCTCTCTCTCTCTCTCTCTCTCTCTCTCTCTCCTTCCTTTTGTCTCTCTGTCCCTTTTTTCTTTTATCTCTCTCTCACACTCTTTTTCTTTCTTTTTTCTTTATTTTTTCCTTTCTTTCTCTTTCTCTCTCTCTCTGTGTCTGTCTGTCTGTCTGTCTGTCTGTCTCTCTCTCTCTGTGGCAGTGGCGGGTTTCAAAAAAATTTGGAACCTCTTCTGTAGGTCTGGCCTGCTTTCCGGGTCCACTGGTGGAACCTCTTCTAACCGGTTTGGTAGATTTGACGAACCGGTTCTACCGAATAGGTATGAACTGGTAGGAACACACCTCTGCTAGAGGCTAAAATTCTTGTGTGTGAAGTTTGGATATTTCCTTTCCTTTCCTTTTTTAACCCAATGATGTGTCTAGTTTAGGGCTTGCATTAGTTTTCATTTAGTTTCCTAGGCAAAGTGATGGGCTGCCAGCAATCATGTTCAAAGAGAATTTTGAGGATCACCATTACGAAACATGTTGACCACAGATTCCATATCTCTGTCCCAGAATGAGATCAGAATAGCCTGTGGTGAATGCATATGGCCAGATCAGCTGAACCCAGATGGTGGGACCAGGCAGTAGCTTATGGTATCATCTTGACCAACAATAAAGTTTATGTCAAATATACTTGCATGTCTGAATGGACTGCATTTAATCCTTTTGGGATACCATCAGTAAGTGGGTCAATAAATAGCATGCATTTCTCCATTGACTAGGAACATAATTTTATGTGCCATTTCAGTCCATTCTGTTCATTTCTAAAATGGTTACTGCTGGTGGAGGACCTCCAAGTTGTTGTAGTAGTATGTCAACCGAATGCTACAGTATCGTCAGACTAAACCCAAGAATACATAGAACAGAGTTCAGTTCTTATTTGCTTATACACAATAGACAGAATCTTGCCAGACTAAACTCTTGCTATTCCGACCCTAACAGATAAGCCCTGGGAGAGTCTAGAAAGTGGCTATTCCAACTCTCTGTCTCTTCTCCAGTCTGTGCTGTCCCTTCTCTACCCCTCCCTTTTCTGGAATCTGTGCCTTCTTTCCTGGAAAACTGGCCTTTGCTGTAGCCCATCAAACCAGCTCACTCTCCAATGGGCACCATCAGTGGTGGGTTTCAAATTTTTTTAGAACCTCTTCTGTAGGTGTGGCGTGCTTTGTGGGAGTGACTTGCCAGTCATGTGACTGGGTGGGAGTGGCTTGACAGCCATATGACCGAGTGGGAGAGGCTTGGCAGTCATGTGACTGGGTGGGCATGGCCAACTTGTAAAAAGGGTGAAACTCACTTAACAACGCTCTTGCTTAGCAACCAAAATGTTGGCTCAGAAACTCTGGCATTTGAAGCATGCAAGTCTTAAAGCTGTCAAGTTACAAGACTCTTGCACCCCTAACCTTTTAGGAAAAAAAAAACCCCGGGGGTGTTCAAACTTGACAGCTTTAAGACTTGTGGATTTCAACTCCCAGAATTCTCCCTCTCGCTCTTCATCTTGATGATGTGTGGATGGGCGGGGGGAGGGAGCTGGAACCGGTTCTAAACGGCACTGTAGATTTGTGGAACTTCTTCTATAGAAGAGGTTAGAACTGGCAGGAACCCACCCCTGGGCACTATCTTTCACAAGTATTAACATCCAGCTCCATTTGTCATTACCATCAACTCCAAAGAATTTCAATAATGGACTGGATGATGACTGGTCCATTTATGAGGCAATCATAGTGCAAGTGCTGAACTGGCTTCCTCACTTAAGATCAACCTCGACTTAACTCAAGGAATTTATTATATTGTAAGGGCTACACCATTACTCTTTATAGCATGAGTAGGGTCAACTTTTATAAATGCTGTAGATGAGGGAAAACAACTCAAGTATAATTAGACAAATTAGAAGTGCTGTCAGAAAATACAAAGTGGAATTGGAGGATAGATGCTCAGTCCGGTTTGGATGGGGATGCACTTTCTCTGAAAGGGCAGATTCTCAAGCAGGGAATGCCACTGGACTTGCAGATGGCAAATGTGATGAAGAGTGCTTTTGTACAATGATGATTAGCGCATACACTTGCCTGTCCTAGAACCAGTGTCTAGAAATTGCAATTCATGTTAAATGTGTCATCTAATTGGTTAACCAAAGCAAAGAATAGGGACTTATGTGATGCCTGTACTGAATGATCTGCACTGGGGATAATTTCAGTTTAGTTTGCAGCCAAAAGACTCTCTGATTACAGCAAACACACACAGCTCTCAGATCAGCCAGCAATTTTTTAAATAAAAACCCATCGGGAACAATTAATTGACGAAAATGACATAAAAGACAGGAAAAAGAGAGGGGGGGGAGGAATAGTCAAGAATTCTCTCTCTCTGTCTCTCTCTCTCTCTCTCAACTTTCCAATACTGAAAACAATACTGTGCATAATTAGCATAAATAATCCCAAACTTTGCCTGTGCTTCACTCCATCCTTTTGTGCATACTGTATAATAGTGATATAACTTGATACTCGCTTTCAATGTCTTAAACACTGTCTGAGGGACTACATATCACATTTGAGCCTGCCTAGTTTTTGAGATCTGTAAAAAAGACCCTTTTTCAGATATTCCCACTCTCAGAGGTCCATCTATTTATTTGACATTTGTAAGAGGGCTTTTTCTTGTATTGGCCTCAGGCTAAGAAATGAACTCCCTTCAGAATTTCACTTGGCCGATCTTTTAGTGTATAAAGACAGTTTTTTTCTGCAGCGCTTGCTTGTTTTTAATATAAATTTTAATATTTTAAAATCTCTTTGAATTTTGTATGTTTTTTTAAAAAATTACTTACGGTAGGCATTTAAAATAGTTTGTAACAGAAAGGCATGGGATCAATAAAATAAAAATAATAATAAAATAGACATGTTCCTACTGATTTAGTCTGTGCCTTTCACAAAAAGAGCTTTCAGTGTGGAGAATTGAATGAATACCTAACTATTCTTCAGAAGCTACAAAGGCAGACAGGACTTTTTCCAGGCTCAGCAGAAGAGATGACTCAAAGAATTAGATGGCCTTCTAAGGTATCTGCGGGAGGCTTGTAAATTTTAGCCTTGGAAAAGCCTTAAAAAGAAGAGAGATCACATCTACTTATTCTATAGCTCCACAGAGTCTTTTGATCTTTGCTTCTGCAGTCCAATATTTCCAGTATCAGAAGCCAAGTGAGATTCTCCTTCCCCTTCGCCTGCTGTTAACATTCAGACTGCACTCTTCTGCCGCTAGAAGGTTTACTTCATTGCAATAATTAACTTACCAACAGTGTTAAGGGAGTCACATGGTTTTTCTTCTTCTAAGTATTCATAAGGCAAAACCGCCAGGGAAGTCGGGAAAAGTTATTCCAATTGGGCTTGCTTTTAAGAGCTGGAATGACAATTGCAGCTGCCTGGCACCAGTCCCATATTCTCTGCGCTTCCTGTCTGCCAGAATAGAAGATTGGCTTTCTGCTGGGGAAGAAACGGTTATAAAAAGAAAACTCCAAACATCTGAAATCTGTTTACCAATTACAGTGAAAGATGTATTAAATGTGCTGGAATTCTTTAGGCCATTTGAACTGAAAACTGCCGGGCTGCAGGAAGCAAGAGGGCCAGCAAAAAAGCTGCTGGAAAGAGCATTAAGCCAGATTGGGATAGTTTTGAGACCAATATCAAGCCGCTCCTGGTTTCTGGCACCAATTTGCTGCAAGTCTGGGTAGACAGATGACAGTAAAACCCATCCATGACCATTCATCATATGGAATGCATATTCCAGCTGGCTAAGCTGTAAAATTGTTGCCTGGTTTGGTGCTGTAATGATTGAAACAGTGTGAGAAAGGACTACCCCTCTGCAGATGTCAATACGTTCATAGAAATCCGGTCCCTTGAGATCTCAAGCAAATCCGCAGGAAAACCTATTTTTCCAGCCCTTTTGTTTGGTCCTAAATAAGCGAAGAGATGGGCTCCTACAACTTCGCAATCACACCACAAGAGGAGCACCTGTTGAATGACAACTACATAAGGAGACTAGCCAAATGCTCCTGTTTGATCAAACTACTCCTAAGCTCAACATATTCCTTTTCCAACATTCTCTGCTCAACCATGACACAAACGTGCCTTAGTAACTTATTTTTTTGGTCCTGTTCCCACAGAGCTCCCTTTCTCTAGTCCCCAGTCTGTGAATGAATGAATGAGTGAGTGAGTGGTGAATGAATGAATGAATGAATGAATGAATGAATGAGGCTTAACTGTCCTTGGTCCTAGTGGTATGAATGAATTAATGAATTAATGAGAGAGTGAGAGAAAGAAAGAAAGAAAGAAAGAAAGAAAGAAAGAAAGAAAGAAAGAAAGAAAGAAAGAAAGAAAGAAAGAAAAAGGCTTAACTGTCCTTGGCCCTAGTTTTCCTCCTTAATCCAACACTCTGGAGGGAAGTCAAGTGACTGCTATCCCTGAAACAGAATCAACAGGAACGAGGTAGGAATTTGCATCCGGGAGAACAAATGTTCTGCTTACACGCTTTGACTTTTTGACTAATCCTGTGAATCCCACTGTGTGAATAGAAACATCTTTATAGACCGGACAAGAACCAATTTTGTAAAAACAATGCCTCCATTTTACAGACAATTTCACACCTTATCTTAGCAGAGTTTAACTGTCTAAAACAAAGTTGTCCAAACTTGGCAGCTTTAAGACTTGCCTGCTAGGGAATTCTAGGAACTGAAGTCCACAAGTCTTAAAGTTGCCAACATTGGATACTCCTGGTCTAAAGAATGGGACTGAGTAGTATTTTCCATATTTTCAGGTCATGAATGAGGTTGTTCATTGCAACCCAAAGGATAAAGTAAGTGTGAACTGCCAATGCTAACAAAATAGCTCTCAAATTGGAAATGTTCCTATTTATTCAAAATCTTCATTTCCTGTGTCTGCTAATTCTACTTCCTATACTGGATTAAAATATAGTGGGTTTTATTTTTTTGGCAGTTTCCAGGCAGGCATATCATAGGAAGAGGAGGACGAAGTGATATATTTGTGGAACTACTAGCTCTCTCACACCTTTCATTTATTAGATACAATTTGCCCTTCAGGACAAAATGCAAATACTCGTTCATGCTGGCAGGCATTTATTTTTCCTTTTCTTGTCACAAAACCTAGCCCTTACAAATAATTTAAATGAAGCACCACCAATTTTAAAGGTGATATTTATATTTAATTCAAACGATAAAAACCTGTGCTCCAAATACACTGGCTATGTCATCTGCAAATCTGCACTCACAAGACTCATAAATAAGAGCTCTATATTTAATGTTCTCACTATCACCGTGATTCTAGTTTTTCCATTACTTTGTCAATTAAATAAGCCTATCATTCTAGTCAAGTAATTGCCTCACTTCACAAACCAGAAAATGCATTGATGCTGCATGCATTTAAAATAATTGGCTAAATTTAGATTTTACTACCGAGCAATCTTGGTGGTTTGTTATTCATAAGGTGCTATGGGCAGATTCTTATTTTAAAAAAACCAAGAAATAGACTTGTTCCTCATCAAGTTGATGACAGTCTAGAACAAGGCACTTTTTGACAACTGAGATATTTTTTTAAAAGCTAGGCGATTTACTTTATGGAAGGAAATCACCTAAGTAAAGGGCAACCAGAAAATCTTTTTTGAGCACATGCCCAAGTTGTAAATAAAGATGTTTAGATGACCTGAATTTGATTTTTGAGCTGCATTCAAAAAAGAAAATAGGTGGGGTTAGGATGAAAGTTACATCTGATTTCCTCTCATGTGTGTATTATAAAGTACAGTTAATATAATTGCTCTGTAGTCCTAAATTTTCACTTTCTTTCAAATTAATAATTAATTAATAGGGGAAACCAGATTCACTTAGAATAGAATAACAGAGTTGGGGGGACCTTGGAGGTCTTCTAGTCCAACCCCCTACCTAGGCAGGAAACCCTACACCACTTCAGACAAATGATTATCCAATATCTTCTTAAAAACATCCAGTGTTGGAGCATGTACAACTTCTGGAGGCAAGTTGTTCCTCTGATTAATTGTTCTAACTGTCAGGAAATTTCTTCTTAGTTCTGGGTTGCTTCTCTCCTTGATTAGTTTCCACCCATTGCTTCTTGTCCTATCTTCAGGTGCTTTGGAAAATAGTTTAACTCCCTCTTCTTTGTGGCAGCGTCTGAGATATTGTAATACTGCCATCGTGTCACCCCTAGTCCTTCTTTTCATAAGACTAGACATATCTAGTTCCAGCAACTGTTCTTTATATGTTTTACCCTCCACAATAACTATCTTTGTTACTCTTCTCTACACTCTTTCTAGAGTCTCAACATCTTTTTTACATTGTGGCGACCAAAACTGAATACAGTATTCCAAGTGTGGCCTTACCAAGGCACTATAAAGTGGCATTAATACTTCAGACCAAGCACCACATGAATCCCCAGCCTCTGCAGAAGATGGCGACTTCTGAATGAGCAGCAAGCCTCACCTGAACTTGGCCAACTGCCAAAAGGAGATGTAACCAGATCATAATTCTTCTCAGTCCTAGCCAAAAGTGCCTGACATTCCCATCACATTCCCCTTTGCCATTCACTCCTATTAATTTCAAAACCTGGCCCCTATTGTTACAGTCAAAAGTCGTCATGCAACAATTTTGTCCATCCACCACTAACACCTTACCTGTGGTAAGAAGACAGGTGGAAGAAGCAATGGGGCCATATGGGAACATCACACATGAAAGAAGAGACTGTTTGAGAACCCTTTAAACTTTATCGAAGAAACCAGAAAACTGTAAAATATCCTCCCTTAAATAACTTAGGGCAACTCAAGAAGGGAAAATAACCTCTCGTTGTACTTACAATTCCCAGGAACACTGACATTTCCACTGTCAGCCATAACATCTGGGAAGCTGTATTTGGATGGGGAGAACAGGGAAAGAGGCACAAATTGACTATTCTGGTGTACAACAAATCTTACATTCAGTTATGTGTAACAGTTCAAATTTATCTTGAATGAAAAATATCATCTGCTTTCACCCAGATGGCTGAATTTATTATTTTTTACCCATGACTAAATAACAAAGCATTGGAACATACTTTGGATGTAAGCTATTAAATTCCAGTGAAGTCCATCGGAGGCAGAGTTTTTCCTTCTTTATCTCCCTCTTCATTTTAAGCATATTTCCCGAGAGGGTCTGCCTACCAGCGCATGAGTAAACACTGTTTTCAAATGTCAGATGCGCCTTCTCTTCCAGTATTTAACAATTTATGTATCAGTCAGTTGGATTTAATGTTTTTGCCATTTGGCATTTAGAAACCCAAGATGCAGCTCCAGGGATCAGGGACCGCCTGACAGTCATTCAGAGAAGTACTGTTGTTTCATCAACTCTCTCCAGCAAAAGTCAACATAGCAAAACACAGTTTTAAAGAGCAACAGAAACTGTAATTGCCAAGTGAGGAAAGAAGAACCTTCCAAAGCTCAGAAGGAAATACCAAATGCCTTCTGCAACACTGGAGACCTCACTGATTGAACTCAGGCAGCTAATGGGCAACACAGACATTCCCGATCTGGTGCTTTCGGAATTTCTTATCAGTCAATCAGGGCCAATCAGCGCATTAGTAGGAGATAATGAAAGCTGTGGTCCCATGCATAAAGAAAGGGAAACATTGGCACAACAATAATCCATGTTTATGAATCTGGCTACCCATAGCTGACTCAGGATGATTGGTTGGGAATTAGGTTTAAGCATTTTTGAATACACGAAAGCTAAAATACTCTATGCAGGAAGATATGAGTGCATCTCACAGGCAGAAAGCTGTGGATATATTCAGAGTTGTGCTGCTGCAGTGGCTGGAATGAAGTATTGCAGGCTGATTCTGCCGACTGCCAGGTGCTGACAGCTCAAGGTTAACTCATACTTCCAACCTTCCAAGGTGAGTAAAACGAGGACCCAGATTGCTGGGGGAAATATGCTGATTCAGTAAACTGCTTAGAGAAGGCTGTAAAGCACTATGAAGCCTAAGTCTAAGTGCTATTGCTATATTCAGCTGAATTCTAATTTTAAAAAAAATGGTTCAAGTTAAATCACTGGTACTTCCCTATAAGACCCAACATTGCCACCTCTGGGTGCCTTCTGCATTTTTTTTAAATCTTCTGATATAATTGCTAATATGCTGTTTGCATAGCATCTCTAATCTGATCTTGTAAGAAGGTGCCAAAAGTTTGCAAAAAGACAGTAATACGTTATGTCTCTTAACCTGCACGTTCAAAAGAGAATAGAAACTGAAGATTTCCTGTCATATTACAATCTTGTTAGAAAATAATTGGGACTTCCGGTGGGCGGAGCCTGACAGGGGGTTGTTATTTTTAACAGCTCTGGAATCTTGGCGTCGTTAAACTGTCTAAACAGCAATCTATCAAGCTGTTTAGCAGTTTATTTACCCTCTCTTCGGGCTTAGAAGAGAGAGGTGAGAAGCTATGCATCGGAAGCTCTCCAACTAGCCCTTTCAGCCTAAACGCTGGGAGGAAGGGGGAGGGCATCGGCTGCAGCATGGCAGCTCTGAGCCAGGATTCATTATGCCTTTTGTTGCAGAATGAAGGTTTTCGCTCATCCTCAGCACAAATGATTTACTGTGGTCTTCAAGCCGAGCTGAACCAATATTGGTGAACATCTAATTATATGTATAGATCCTTAGCTCCATCTGCAAAGAATTCCTTCTGCTAATTACTTGCTGAAAGTTCTATGAAAAATGGTGCCAAGCTGTGTAGGAGGGGCGTGACTCAGATAGAATTTTTGTGAAGTCTAAAAGTGATGTATTACCAAGAAGTGATTTATTATCAAACCAAATAGCAATTACTGCATAATTGGACTGCTTGGACTTTTTAACTGACTAAAGAAGATTAAACTTGAGATGGCTTCTAAGCAAAAATTTCCCCCCCTCCTCTCCCCGCATTGAGAAGTTCCAGAAATTCACCAGCGCCTTCTGCTAAATCACAATCATTACTCCCTTCTACTTCTGCAGGGGACCCCCTGACAAGGGAAATTCTGAAGAAGGAATTAATCGATGCGTTAAAAAATCATGTTGTTATGATGGAAGTAAAACTTAAGGAAGAGATAGCTGCTTCTAATAAACAGATGTCTAAAGAACTTATGACATGTAACCAAATGATTAGAGGGGACTTTCTGATGGCTCTGAATTCGCTAGCTGGTTATGCATATGGACTTGAAGAACAGTTAGAAGATCTTAGTGACTCTAATACGAACTTGGTAATGAAGATGGAGGCGGTCCAGCAAAAGGTCAGCGATGCAGAAAATAAAATCATAATGCTACAGTATAGGCAAATGGAATTTGCTTTAAGGATAAGGGGCCTCCCTGAAAATACACAAGAGAATCTGAAACAGATTCTCTCTGAAGCCTTTGACCTGATGGCGGGAAGGTCAGGAGGGAATCTTGATTGGCAAATCGAAAAGGTTTACCGTGTTAATTCCTGGCTGGCAAAACAAAAACAATTATCAAGAGATATAGTGGTCTATTTCTCCACTAGAGATGTGAGAAACACGATATTACAGGAATCCTACAAAAATAAGCTTCAAATCAGGGGTCAGGAGGTGACTGTCTTGAAGGAGATACCACCTAAAATTCTGAGATCTAGAAAAGACTATGCATTTTTGGTTGAAGAGCTTAAAAATCGCCAGATACAGTTTAGATGGGACGCACCAGCCGGCATCGCATTTAGCTACCTTGGAAAAAGACATCGCCTCAATACAGTATGGAAGGCACAAGATTTCTACACCAACGTACTGAAGGGTGGACAACCCCCTTCCTCTAGATCTAGACAAAGAGAACAAGAAGGATATGATGGAAAGCAAACCACTCAAGTATTAACAAGGGGGGTTCAACTTGTTCTCTCAGAGGTACAAGAAGCTAAAGAACAAAGACAGGACCACATGGTTACTAGATGAATGGAACAGGAATTAAGAAAGCAATGTACATAAGCCACCATTCAGGAACATATAGGTGTTACATCAGAAGCAGTGGGAGGAGCTAGGCCAAAGGTTAAATTCCAAGATGTTCAGATGGCTCTTAAAAAGTTTCAGGGGGCTAATGATGGTAAGTTTCTAATTTGGAATGTCAAGCGATTGGATCAATTTAACAGAGGATAGAATGCTCAATGTTGAAGGGTTTGATTGGGTATATGGTTGCTTATTTGCTATATGATAGAAGGGTGGATGAGAATTTTGAAAGTCGTATTCTAGGGAATGCCTTACTGCAGGTTGGGAAAAAACATCAATATAAATTAAATAACATGGTAGACTTAAAAAAGGTTAAGGTATTCTGGACAAAAATATGATGGATTATGCAAAATGTTTTTTTAAAAAAGGATAAAGTTTACCCCCCACCTATTTTTTGTTATGTATAATTACTGACTGTACAGCAGTAGAGATTAACTTGATTTTGCATTTGATAACTGCAGCTAGATTGTTGGTGGCACAATACTGGAAGAAGGAAGATTTGTCTACTATCCAAGAATGGACATTGAAAATCACAAACTTAGCAGAGAGGGCTAAAATATTTGCATATCTCAAGTATAATTCAAATGAGAGATATAAATGAGACTGGGAAAAATGGATTGACTATATTCAAAATAAATATGGGTCTAGGAAATTTCAGATAGCTTATGATTAAGATCAGAAATGATACAAATTGTTTATAGTTAGCCTAGCAAGGAGGAGCTAAGCTCAATTCAAAGACATTATTAACTTTCTACTTTCTCTTTAAGTATATTTTAAACTGTTTTTGTTAAAGATTTATGCCTTGTATTGGTTTTGGGAAGTCAGGGTGGGGGAAGGTTGGGGGGAGGGGGGAGAGGGGAGGGAGTGGAGTTTACTAAGTTGGAGGAGGGGTGTTGGATGATTGTACATGTATACTGCTATTTTTTCTTTTTTATGTATATTGAAATGGAATTATAAATACCATCAACACAAAAGGGAGTTTGCTCAGAAGCTGAAATACACCAAGTGAATTAGAGGAAGAGTGGGAAGCAGAGGAGAGAAGAAAGATAGGAAGAGAGGGATAGGAGAGAGGGGGAAGGGGGAAGATGAGGTATATAAGGAGGAGTGGTAAGTGGAGAGAGGAGAAGGAGAAAGGAAGGTGAAGTAGAGTAGAAAATGATGGAGGGAAGACAGGATGTAGAAAGCGGGAGGAGAGAGGGGGAAGAAAGTGTCAGATAAGGTATAAATATGGTGTATGGAGAGCAGAAGAACCAATAACTGGGTTTTTCTTTTTCTTTTTTTGGTAGTTGATGGTAAGATGAATTGATGTAAGTACTTAATAATACAACATGATATTGACTATGTAATAGTATACATGTGATTATATGCTATGAAAATGGAAAATAAAAACTTTTTATGGAAAAAAAAAGAAAATAATTGTCAGAGACAAAAATGGTATTCTCTAACTTGGATCCTGTAGAGCCGTGATGGCAAACCTCCGGCACGCACTGCCTTCTCTGATGGTACTTGAGTCATCACCCCAGTTCAGCACTGCCGCACATGCGCCTCCCGCCAGCTAGTTGTCTTTGGGTCTTTGCCGCACATGCATGAGCGGTGAGGTGCAAGCAGGAGGGCGTGCATACATACACGGGGGTGGGGCGCATGCACAGGGGCATGTGCACATTGCACAGGAAGTTCTGCACATGCACACGCATTCACACACATACACACCTGCACTTTGGGCACTCAGTCTGGAAAAGGTTAGCCATCACTGCTATAGAGAATAAGATTATCTTGACAGAGACATGCTGCATATGCTAGAAAGAGAGGATTCTTCCAGTCCAAATACATCTAAAGCCGTGATGGCGAACCTATAGCACACGTGCCACAGGTGGCACTCAATGCCATATCTGCCAGCACGCCAGCTGTCAGCTCCTGCACGCATGTGTGTGCTGGCCAGCTGATTTTTGGCCTTCCGGAGGGCTGGGGGAGGCTGTTTTCGCCATCCCCAAACTCCCGGCAGGCACGTTGGGCCCGTTTTTCACCCTCCCCAGGCTCCAGAGGCTTTCCTGGAGCATGGAGTGGGCAAAAAATCCTCCCCCGGATCCCCAGAGGAAATGCCAAGCTCAGCTTGGAGGCAAGCAGTGCGGCACATGGGGGGAGCATAGCAGGGGTATTTGTGCGTGCATGTGCATGTGGGTGCCGGCACACGCATGCACTATCACGTGTGCACGTGCTTGCATTTTTGGCACCCAACAACAAAAAGGTTAGCCATCACTGATCTAAAGTCTCTTGAAATTAAAACTGTGCATAAAGTATTTAGAAACATTTAATTCTTGATCCTAGCTACATGGGTCCAAGAATGCAGGCTTGGAATTGGTCCGACTCTGTAAAGTGAAATAAAGCATTGGATATGAAGATTTTGTACACTCAAATCACAGGAAACATATCAATAATGATGAACCTGAAACCAGCAGCCTTAAGGGTAAAAAAAATGGAGAAAGTTGAAACTTAATATTTGGTCTGCACTTTCAGCAAGAAGTCCTATCCTATTTACTTTTCCCCTTGTAACATTCATGGCAGATGTTGCAAATACCAGGAAATCCACAAGCGAAAGCATTTTTCTACATTAACATAGCTCTTTCCATGTTTCCACTTTTGGTGTAAGAAGAGTAAAATAGGCTGCTCACCTTTCAAATTCTCTTTTTGTCTTGCATTTATTTCACAGGTGCTGTTTCAATTATCTGATAATTCAATCTGTCAGATTTATGGGGCTCTATCTGCCCCCCTCCTTCCCCCCTCCCTCCCTCCCAAAGCAAGCAATGGCAAACAAGTTCCGAAAAACTTTGTGAAAGAAACTGCAGGGAATTGTCTCAGCAGTTGCCAGGAGATGAAAACTGACTGACTCACAGACCCAAACACACACACAGGGAGAGTTATTTCAGATTAGGATTGTGTGTACCTTTGCAACTTGTTCTCAGTTCAAGCTGCCTTTCCCAAGATCCTCCCTATTTGATACGTGGGACTGCAACTCCCTAAAAGGTTCTGAGAACTTCTGAGGAGATGAAGCCAGGGCAAAGAAGTTGTTTTGCTCAGTGCTGTCAATGTTTCCTCTCAGGGTATCAGACTGAATTTACAATTGCCCTTCCTTGGGATTTCAAGTTTGACTGCCTTTGGGAAACAATTACATAAATCAATAGACTTTCAGGTTGCATATCGTGCTCCACACTGATGGTGTTTGGTTAAAAGGAAGGATTGGATTGATTTGTGCCTCGCTTTGACTCATTCAGTTTTAATCTAATGAAAAAAAATAGCATCCTGAGGCTTTGGAAATGGAGTATATAATCTAGGCCAGAATGTGAGTTCTAGGAACATTTTAACTATATAGGAAGGATTTTAGCCATTTTCATGTAGATTGATTGCATTTAGGGTTTGTTCATTATTTTTTGTTTGGCAGTTGGGATACCATTGAGAAAATGGGTATTCCTAACCAGCAGGAAATATGCTTGGCAAAAATCTGCACTGATTTTTTTACTTTAAAATGTTTTTTTTTAATTCACTAGCAATATCAAAAGACTAGCATTTTTCAATTTGGGGATAGTCTCTGTTTTCTTTTTTTATGTTTTCTTATTTTAAGATGGCAAACACACATTCTTCTCCATGAACGGAGATAATCACATCCCTGCACTTCAGCATATATTAAACAATCTTTTGTCTTCAAATGCCCAGATAGGCTGTTTTTCTGATCTAAGGAAGAGAAAAAGTTCAATTATAATCCCTCTGAAGACAACCTCTGAAGCATCCTCCTCTCTAGGGACCACTCCAAATTAATCCATTCTAGCTATTCTGATTATTCCAGTTCCCCAAGCCCTGGTTGCAGATAATATCTCCTTTGGTTGTTATGAAAACCTGGCATGTTATTATTATGAAATTATCCTAGGAAAACTCATCAACATGAATTGAGCGCATGGAATACCGTATTTAGAGATTTTAGAATTTCAAAATGCTGTGGGTTTTATTAAGATGTAGCATGCAGCTGCATCATTCTTCACAAACATAATTCTTTTTGGAACATGTGGAAGGGGTAGAAGTAAAGAGAGGATCAGGTAAAAAGGCAAATATATACTTTACGAGGTCAGGATTTTGTAGAGTGTTATTTAGTTATTTTAATCAATTCATTTTGGGTGGCTGGGCCATTGGAGACAATTTTTAAACTTGCAAAAGTCCTCAACCTGACCCCACATTAACAAGGAATTGATTCAACAAAAAATTCAATAACTGGTTTTTAGACAAATAAAGGAACTTACAGCATTTTAATAAGTTATTAAAAATATTATACACCCAAATTGTCCTATCTCTCCAAGTGATAACTGATGGATTTGCATTCTCCAGCATTTCAGATGGACCCCAATCAGTTTATGGTTTGTCTTGTTTTAGCAGGTTTTGTTGTATTTAAACATCCTGGGTTGCTCTATTGCTTATTGCTGATGTCTATTTTAAAATATTAGGCTGTTCTTTTTAGTACTGCAACTTCAGTAGGATTCAGAGACCTTTCTATTATGAGTCTGCTACATCAGATGATCTATAATAGAATTATTTGCTTCCAAAATTGTGACTCTTATTCTTAAAACATTGAAAGCCTTAGGAAGAAGAGAGGTTTAACAAATGCCAGGTGGTGATAAATGATATCTTTGATAAACGGAGATAACTGTGATTAAATTCTAGAATCAAACTTTTATTTTTCTGGGCCTTTGGCACACTAAAGCAATTGTCATGCTAAATAAAATGAAACTGTTTCTATGTAAGAAAGGGAAAAATCATTATATTAGATGTCTTTTTTTTTTACAATGAATTATAATGAAATCTTTTTTGCTCCAACTTTGTCCCAGATGAAGTCAAGACAGTCTGCAGGATTTTTGTTCATTCTATTGTTTTATCTCTGTCCTGAAAAAAGACTACACTCATTTGTCTTTTCTATTACATCATAACCATTTTACTCTTAAAGCTAATAGATTAGTGAACTGCAGACTGAAGCCCCAGCTCAGAAGGCAATTTTCAATCTTCTCGATTCTCTGTTTAGATAGTAACAAGAGAAGGCACAGGATCACTTTTATTATTTCCAGGAAACGTAGAGTATGAGGCAATATGAGCAGCTGACTTTGATCTACATGAGAATCTGCTGATAGAGGTCCTAGCTAGGCTCACAATATGTGCTAAGTTGTGATGTGATTTATTTGAACTTGATTTAGCAACTAGTTATGACTCATCTGGCAAAACACAGTTAAGCAAATTATGGTACTCTTCCCACAAGCAGGTCAATGGGGAAAATTATACACAACATTAGAGGCTTCTTCACATGCTTTTCCTTTCAATCCAATCTGTGACACCATCTGCCAACAGAATGCCCCTCTGGATTCAATGTTGGACCAACAGTCAGACTTTAAACAAAAGAATTAATGGACACACATTTGATAGCAGGAGTCAGAACAAGGCTAAAGTAATATCTGAGTGTTTTAATCTCCCAGGACACTCAGTTACTGATTTCAAAGCTGCAGTTTAAAACAAAGAAACTATACCAGCAACAGAGAGTCAGAAACTGCCAAACTCACATACCAGTACATCAATACATTTCAGGCTATCTCAGAAAGTCTTTACAACTCAATCAATTTTAATACAATGCAAGTATATTTGTAACCTGCATCTGCAAATCACCCTTAGCCCAATGTCAAGTCTCTTTTCCCCCCAAAAAAACTATAATTCATTATGAAGTGAGCTTGAGCTATTGGTCATAAAAGCTTATGCCTTTTAATAAAATATGTTAATCTGAAAAATTGCTATCACACAATTTTGATTTTTGGCTATCATAGCTAATAAAATAATTCAGCTTTCCTTCTATATTGCCTTCAATCAATTTGGCAATGACTGTTCCTTAAGGTTAAAAGCTTTATGATTTTGCAATATATGAAGATTGTGAAGCCTACCCCACCTTCCAGCTAGATTAAAATATGAGAATCATAGAAGCAGAGAATCATAGAGCTGGAAAGAACCTTGGAAGTCTTCTAGTCCAAGGATCACCAACCTTTTGGACCTCACTAAATTCATAATTTTAAATCCTGCGGACCACTAATATGATTTTTTTAAAGATAAATAGTATTTAGTGCAATATACAAAAATGCAAATAATTTTTCTGTGGACCACCAAATTTTTCTTGTGCACCACCAGTGGTCGGCAGACCACTGGTTTGTGACCGCTGTTCTAGTCCATCCCCTCACCCAAGGAAGGAGTTCTCCTATCATTTCAGATAAATGGTTGTCCAATTTTTTCTTGAAAACCTTCAGCAACGGAGCAACCACAATTCCAGAAGGCAAATTGTTCCATTGATAAATTGTTCTCACTGTCAGGAAATTCCTCAATATTAATAGATTGGATCTTTCTCTGATGAGCTTCCATCCATAGCTTCTCATCCTGCACTCAGGTGCTGTGGAAAATAAATTGACACTTTCTTCCCTAAGACAGACCTTCAAGTATTAGAAGACTGCTATAATCTCTCCCCCCTCTCTTCAGTCTTCTCTTTGTTAGGCTAAATCTACCTAATTCCCTTAGCCACTCATCTTATGATTTAGCCTCCAGAACCTTATCATCTTTGTTGCTCTTCTCTGCACTCTTTCTAGGGCCTCAACATCTTTTTTTAAAAAATTGTAGTGACCAGAACTAGATGTAGTATTCTAAATATGGCCTCACTATGCAGCATAATAAGGGGACGCAGTGGCTCAGTAGCTAAGACACTGAGCTTGTTGATCAGAAAGGTAGGCAATTCAGCGGTTCAAATCCCTAATGCCGCATAATGGACATTACTTGTCCCACCTTTTGCCAACCTAGCAGTTCAAAAGCACATAAAAATGCAAGTAGAAAAATAGGGACAACCTTTGGTGGGAAGGTAATAGTGTTCCGTGTGCCTTTGGCATTTAGTCATGCCGCCCACATGACCACGGAGACGTCTTCGGCTCTTTGGCTTTGAAACAGAGATGAGCACTACCCCCTAGAGTCAGGAATGACTAGCACATATGTGAGAGGGGAACCTTTATCTTTACCTATGCAGTATGAAGCAGTACTTTCATAATCTTGATGCTATCCCTCTGTTGATGCAGCCTAAGACTGCAGTGGCTTTAGGAATCTCCAGCACACGACTGTCTGTATAATGCCATATAATGACATGGACATCTTAAGAAAGATTCTTTGATCTCTTGAGATCCATCATAAACTGCCATAATTTAGGTCTTAGAAAATGTATATGCTCTCCCATTTAACTTTGGAAGATTTCACTTGAACCTCTCCTGCATCTGCTTCAACTTATGTTGCTTTTCTTTACAATCACTTTATTTCTTGAAAAGCTACCATATTAAAATATTCATGTAAAATATGTAAAACATGCTGGCTGGGGAAGTCTGAGAGTTGAAATCCAAACATCTTAAAATTGCCAAGTTTGAACAAAACTGATGTATATATTCCACATACAGTACTTTTATTCAGGGCATAAGGAGAATGCTAAATATTTAAAAAGAAGGAGGGGAGTTTTTCTCTCTCCTTGTACAATTCAGCATAACTACTTTACTCAGGCTGTTTCTTTATTCAAGGAAATAAAGTATTTAAGGGTTTCAGTTACAGGAAGACAGATCCCAACTCAATGGTACAAAAAGATTCCTATCCGCAAAGGCACAATGACTGTGGAACCAAGGATCAGGTAGCGGTAGAGGCATGATTCAGTGGTGCCTTCCAATTTTAGGATTCTATGACATTGTAATTGTTAAACTAGGCTTTCAAACAAGGTAGCTATGTCATCAGTCTCAACCAGCTATGTCCATTCAAGATGAGGACAACAGCAATCATCATCCAATATGTGCCAAGGACATGAGAATTAGGAAGGCTTTACTAAGTCATCATTTTATTTAAAATACTTATAAACACACACACACTCACACACACAGAGAGAGAGAGAGAGAGAGAGAGAGAGGAAGAGAATATGTGCAATTCTCTCTTTTGCATTTCTTTTGTTTCCAACTTTAATTCTAACACCTAAGAAATTCCTGTGTGCAGTAGGGTAACTTTCTGTGGGTAGTAATAACTTGATAGGGTAAACAATGTTGTGAAACTGGAACTTTTAGTGTGATCTTGTTTCAGGTTAACTCATCTTATCAATTGTGTCTCTGCTGCTTTTGTTTTGTTTTTACTTCCCATAATTGCAAATATAAAGGACTGAAAGTGGGAAACAGATATACATACACAGCATCTACTGGTCCTCTAAATATCAGAACAATAGCTGAAATACAGTCACCAAAGCAAAGCACCAGCTGGCTACTGATTTTTTTTTTCATTTGGCACATATTTACTGAGTAAGTCAAATGCCAATCTGTATTTCATGTATAGGGCAAATGGATTCATTGTAAGGATATGACGCATGAGTTTGGTTATCCAGTTGTTTAAACAAAGGACATCAGATTTAACCAACCTATCATTGCATTGTTTGAATACAATTAGATCAGATGGGGCAAATGTGTTGCTTTATAAATAGCACTTTTGTCTAGTTCTCTCTTTTTTTGCTAATTTTCTTTAAGAATTTGATATCACACTACAAGAGGGCTTTTCGTGAAAATCATCAAAAAGTAGGAAACATAGCATCCTGTGTCTTATAGTGCTTAAAGAAAAATCTCCTATTTCATCCACCTATTTGTAAAGCATTTGTGTATACAAATTGTAAGTCCAGGAAACCATATTAGAGCAATGCTTTTATTTGCTCAACTCAAGAATAACAAAACTGTGTGCCAGCTTTCCAATTATTCATAATTTCGTGGGGCTAAGAGATTTGGGTTAACCCTGCTTCACACCAGTTCCATTTGGAAGGTGTATCAAAGCCAAATACCCATTCTTTGCTCTCTCTCATATTTTGCCACTTTTAGCATTATGATCTTGGTTTGTTTTAAGTCAGAAATCCAGTTATATCTACATTAAGCAAACTTAGATATTAATCAGGAAGGAAAATAATCCACTTGGTATTAGGTACAGGCAAGATCTTCATGTCAGGGACAAAGCATGTGAGAAAAGGAAAATGAAGGATATGTGTTTAGTCATGATGCTTGTCCACAGCTAAGTACTAGGTTATGGTTCATGAAGTCTCAGACATTCACATTGAACCATTGTATCCTGTTTTCATCCTAGGACAGAACAAATGTGAGCAGAGGGGACCAGACTCTCCTGTTGGGGGCTGCAGGGTGGGGGTGGAATAAAGTTGATTCATAGCAATAATAAAGGTAATAATTTTGTTTTAATTTTTTGCCCTAATGATAAAGCAGAATTCTAGAAAGATAAGACTGTGATAGAACATACTCTTTTCTCAACTCTCTCTCCTCTCTTCCTCCCTCTCTCTTTCTCTCTGTTTCTCTCCCACTATCCCTCTCTCTGTGTGTGTGTGTCTCTCTCTCTCGCTCCCTCCCTCCCTCTCCCTCCCTCCCTCTCTCTCTCCCTCCCTCTCTCTCTCTCTCTCTCTCTCTCTGCCTCTCTTCTCAAGCAAAAAATAAAAGTAAAAAACATTAAAAAGCTGGAAATGAGATGCCTGGTCTCATTTTAATCATAACTGTGTGGTTTATTGCCAAACTATAATGATATATACTGTTTGCTACTGCAGGGTGTAGTAGTTCAAAGGTGTACATTTTGAATAGAGCCAAGGAAGGGGTCAATCTGAAAGTGTTCAGATAATTACCTTAAACAAGCATTTCTCAACCTTGGCAACTTTAAGAGGGGTGGACCTTAACTGACAGAATTTCCCAACCAACCTTGCCAAAGTTGAGCAATATCCACTTAAACTGTATGATCTTCCATGCCCTCCTGAGAAAATATTTCTGTAAATAATCACCAATCTAGAAAACAGTTGCCTGAAATGGAAAACCTCCTCAAAACCTACTTAATTGAATTTCCAGCTGTAAAGAAACCAGGCTTATCATGCCTCTGCCTGCTTTGCCAATCGCTGTCTGTTAATTGGCCCCTTGCAGCTATTGTCTTTGCTATTCCTGCTCAGAATTGATATTGTTGACTTTCTTCCTTCGCTGTTTATCAAATAAAAACTTTTTAAAAACTTCTCAGAGTATCTCATTTGTCTCATAACAAGCAGAGCAGCCAATAGCATAAGACCTCTTCCGGAACCATTTAAACTCTGGATGCAAGATGCTGTTAGAACAGAAGTCTGCTAACAAGGGTGAGAGGTGAATGTTAAGTACCTTTGAATTTGCAGATGATTGATAAGTGCTGTTGTATCACTAAGACTGCAGAACACACACATACATACACACACACACACACGGATATACGTATACACACACATGTATATGTATATATGTGTGTGTGTGTGTATGTGTATGTGTGTATGTGTGTGTATGTATGTATGTATGTATGTATGTATGTATGTATGTATGTAAGATGGAATAGAAAAAAGACAAAGGGGTGACAGTTAATACATGCCAGTGATATTACAACTTCAGCTTGGAAGTAAATCCATTCTGAAGCTTTGGCTCAAATACATGGGCAACTTTACATATTTACATATAGAGAGTTAGCAAATTAAGTTATGCAGTGTTGTGACTAAAAAAAAACCATTTGCACAATATTGCAACAAGCTTTACACTTGGATGAAGCATTTTCTTATTTAATGCCTACTTTCAGGCTAGGAGTAAATGGAAATAAAGCCCCCTAAGAAAGGAAACCCACAACACTTCTTTGGTTGTCAGCTGTGAGAGGAAGTAAATCCTAATGTAATGATTTTGTATCTTTGGAAAACAATGTAAGCATTTATGGTTAGCAAAGGATTTTGTACAGAACAAATCTTGCCCGACTATCTTTATCTCATTTTTTTATTTAATAATTTTCTCAGTAGATTGTGGAGATGTTATGGATATTATGTACCTTGATATCAGCAAAACCTCTAATAATAACTTGTGACATTTTGATGAGTAGGCTAAATAAGTGTGGATTGGGAAGTTCAGCTATTAAGTAGATACATAGTGTAGCTGACCTGAAAACTATATTCAAAGCAAGTTCATCAATAGTCCCAAAGATGCTTTTTCAAGAGGGAACTGGACTTTCTGGTTTTTCTTTGAAGACATTTCGCTTCTCACCGAAGAAGTTTCTTCAGCTCTGACTGGATGGTGGGGATTGGAAGGACTTATACTCCTTGCAGACAGCTGGTCATTTGCATTCTTTTAGAAAATCATTAAGGTCATTAAGGTCATTAAGATCACCCCATCTATGTCCTCAGGGTCACCTGAGTGGTGCAAATGGGTGTGGAGCAGTGGTAGGTTCCGGGTGGTACGGCCCGGTACAGCGGTACCAGTAGTAGCCAGGAGCCGTGGCCACCATACCAGTACAGTGGCTCGTTTGGCCCACCCGCTTGTCCACGTTCCATAGCTGTCTATAATGCAACTGGCCAATTGCACAAGTGTGCATAGCATGCAGTGCCTGCGTGACCTCCGCTGAGCAACTGGGTGTTGCAGGGCAGTGGCATACGCATGCGCCCAGCCCCGTGCGCAGCGTACCAGTTGTGATAGGGTCTGGAACCCACCACTGGTGTGGAGCCTTCTTGGAATTGTTGAAAGGACTGTGTTGTAGACTGCAGATAGATGATGTCATATCCCTCCCTCTGTTGAGAGAGGGCTGTTCAATTTTGACATAAATAGCCTCTTTCACTCCACTTTCAAACCAGTGGTCCTCTCTGTCCAAAATATGGACTCAAAAGAGTGGCCTGTGTCTTCTAAATGCAGATGGACTACTGAATTTAGTCCTGATGTGTTTGTACTCCTATGTTGTGCCATGCATTTATGAAGTGGTTGTTTGTTTCCCCAATGTCAAAGAAAAACCAGAAAGTCCAGTTGCCTCTTGAAAAAAGCATCTTTGGGCCAACCATGACCTGGATGAATGAGAATCTCCATAGACAAGTTCATCCATAGTCTTCATAAAACTGGAGGGAGGTTTTGAGGGTGGGGGGAGAAGCTTCCATTCTGGGTCTTCTACTTTTCAACATTTGTATTAGTAAAAAAAATAAGGTGGAGGGTATGCTAATTATATTTGTAGATGATACAAAATTGATTGGGATCATTAACATCCTAGAAGGCGGACATAAAATTCAAACTAATTTTGAAAGATTATAGTAGTAGGCCAAATATACAGCATTTCCCCAAAAATAAGACAGGCCTTATTTTCTTTTGACCCTCCCCCCAAAAATAAGTGCTTAGCCTTATTTTCAGGGAGGTCTTATTTTTGAGGTGCAGGAGGCAATGAGTGTGGTCACCTGATGGCTGCTGCTATGTTGCAATATTTTGGGGGGAGGGCTTATTTTAGCACATGCACTCAAAAGCCCGATTGGGCTTATTATCTGGGGAGGTCTTATTTTCAGGGAAACAGGGTAATATAAAGAAATTTAACAGGTAAAAATACAATATTTTTCACTCAGGACACAAAAAAAGCAAATGTAGTTCCAGAACCACTATATCTTGTAGCTTGCCTGGCAACAGGACTCATGAAAAAAATCTTGAATGCTAATAAGTTACAAACTGAATATGAGTCAGTTATGTGAGATGGTTGCAAATAAGAGAAATGCAGTATTAGGCTGTATCAACAGAGGCATCATTTCCCTAATCACAGGAAGTCATTGTTCTTCTTCATTGTGCACAGATCAGAGGCATAGTTTGCTTACTGTGTCCAGTTTTAGGCACCGTATTTTAAGCAAAATTCAGACAAATAAAACATGTTCAGAAAAAGATGACAAGGATGAACAGGGGACTAGAAACTAGTCCTACAGTATAAAAATAGAGTGGAGGAGTCAGTATTATTTAGCCTGGATAAAAGAATACGGGGATGAATGATGCCACTGAACAAATACCCAAAAGAATAACCTGTTTTATGTTATATAGAATATAGTTGAGACCAATTGTTGTTGCTTCTGTTAAATCATCCCAGCACGTAAGTGATAGAAGGGTCCATTGGAAATCGGATTCCAGCTGATGCTAAAAAAAAAATGACAGCAGAAGCAATTACCGAAAGAGATGGTGGGCTTTTCTTTGCTGGGTGCATTCAAGCAGAGACTAGACAACCATCATTCAGAGATGTGCTAATTTGCTTTACAGAGCAAAGAGTTGGCTTTTAATGATAAACTAGCTCCTTCCAAATCTATGACTGCATGAAGTATATTGCATGAAGGAGAGAGGGAACTGAGACATTATTGTATTGCTATGTAAAGCAGGGGTGAAAAACCTGCAGCTGGTGAGCCACACACCATCCCAGTTCTACCATCTCTCCTCCTAAAAATTATCCCAGAAGAACAAAATGGAAAAATGACGTCTTTCAGTAGCGTGAGGAGAGGGGGTCGAAAAAGAAGTCTGAAAACAGGTATCTCAAGCCCATAAGGCTTTCTATTTTCTGTTCCTGAATCCAGAAGTCTCTTCTTGCAAAATTAAGCCAAGCAATTGTGCTTCCACCACGCCTCCTGCAGTTTCCAAAGGTCAAACCATATCCCCATAAATAAAAAGAAAATGCCAGTTATATTAAACAAATACTTCTATTAAGTGGTACAGTTTGAATAGTAAAGACAAGAGTCCAGAAAAACAATAAAATGACAGTGAAACAAGGACATTGGGCGATCGCTACAGAATCCTATTTTTCTAACTTACCGAGGGAACAAAATGCTTAAATCCCTACTTGAAAACCTGTTTAATATTTTGGAGCGCTATCAATGCAAGGCATTGTTTTTGTTTTCTGAAAGCTTTGTATTTCCCAAGCTTTTAGAACTGAGGGCCCTTTTTCACTGTCATTCTGAAACGAGAACATTGAAGTTCTGGCATTTCTGTCACTGTAAAACCTTGCATTTTTCTGGTGTGTAATAACTTTCTGATATGTCTTAGGGGAGTAGGTAATGGTAAGAATAAAACTGGCATCTGCTTCAAAAACAGTCAGCTTGCAGCCACAATATTAAAGCTTAGTGCTGGAGTCAAAGAATAAATGAGGCATGAAAAGTTAATTGCATTTCCTCACCGATAAACTTTTGATACTACTCTTCAAAAGTGCCTTACCTTCAATTAGAAAGTGTACAAGACCCAAGTAGATAAGGTAAGTTCTTTCTGGAGTCAAGAGTTTTGTTTTCTTGTGTAGTTTTCTTAGCAACCAGGAAATTGTTTCCATTCCCTTCTTTTGGGGTGTTTTGTATAGCTTACAATGCTTTGTGATTAAAAAAAAAAAGAATGACCCACTACAAGTAATCTAATACTTCTTCCAAAATGTTACCCCTTCAATGTAGTTCAGCAGCACAACAATGAACACTAGCTTTATCTTTATTTTAGGGTAACATTAACAAATTCTTCTAAGTCTGAAAGTATTTTTCCTCTCTTTTCCTTTTACTCTCTCTGGAAAACTAGAGAGGGCCCTTTCTGAAGTCCTTCTCACCCTACTTCTGCTTCTATGGATTGAGATATTTCTTACATGATGGTTATTTCATTTGTGGCAATTCCTCTTATCCACGAGATCAATCCCACATACCATTATACTAGTTTATTAGGAAAAAAATAGGAGGATAACCTTTGTAAGAAAAGGACTGTTTTAATGTTTCTCAAAGTTTAGAATAATTAACTGATTCTGGGTCCATAGGATCCCCTCAAAGACATAATAGGTTTTCTCTGCATGTCACTTTCCCCTTCCCTGAGTTCCTCTTTCATGAAAGATGGGTCATGAGATAATAGTGCTTTTAGCCTATGACCCTTAATGTATGAGAACAGAGCTATGGGAAGGGAGCATTAAGTGCTATTAATATCTTCAAGAAGGTTTCCTTGACAGAAAAATCTTCAATTATTCCAAATCAAAAGAGGGGTTATTTAATTTTGCTTCAGGAAAAATAGAATTTTTCAAGCTAAATTTACTTATAAAGCCAAATGATAGGTTAATAATTAGAAGGAAAAGTCTAAAAGCACTTATAAAAAAGGATATTTTATAAGTATAATCAGGCAGAAGCACAATTTTATTCATTTTTACTCTATCTTGATAGCAGAGGCCAGGGAAAGTAATCATTTTTTGTAGCTATCATAAATAAATTGCATCTATGGCAGAGCCTGGTTTATCTTGCCTAGGCTCAAAATTAAGGCAGAATTATGCCTGGCTAGTATTTGGATGGGAGAATCCCAAGGATGTGGAATAAACTAGACTCTTTAAAAAAAAACAGGTCATTTATATTGACTTCACTTAAGATGTCATTGGAATTTTAGTTAGCTCTAGGATTTATTTTAAATTTTATTGCCAATTTGATTGGAATAATAATTTGTTCTACTTAAAAAAATAATCTATTGAAAAATATTTCCTTTTTGATCAATTGCACCTAGTCCATGTCTGGTGGAAAAATAATAACATTTAAGAATTTTCAAGAGTTAAGCTACTTCAAGTTGTCCATCTAACATTAGTCCTTGGCCTGTAAAGTAAGCAAGCATTTAGGTAAATCAGGCAAACCTCTTATCACTTATATATTCAATTTGAATATGTGATCTGATTCAATTCAGACTCCCACAAGCTCAGGAAAAAAATATTGCGCATGTTCAGTATTTTATTTGGCGGCATCTAATTTGATTTTATGATTCAAATCAACTTGTTGATTCAATTTGGAAATTCGGTTAAATTTAACCAAATCATTGTAAATTGAATATTCACACATGTTAAATAATGTGATCTTCTCATTGTTCCCCATTAAAATGAGTTGTATTTTACTTTTAACTAAATCAAAGCATACTATTTTTCTATTTGTATGTGTACTTTAAAATTATCATAGCCCAAAACAAAATCTTCTCTCTTTTTGTATTTTCTTTTTTGACATCCTACTCAAGCTAAAGATAGGTTAACTGAGCCTTTTTATTTAAGGATTGGATTTATGCAGTGATAAAGTAAAGTAGGAGTCATATTTGAATAACATTTATGTTCTGGTAGTTTTGATTTGGTGCAAATTATTTTATGATGATCTCTTTGATTCAAAAGCTATGATTTATGATTTCATAAAAAATGTAAACCTCGACTATTGTAGTATTCAATAATCCATAGTAAAACAAAATATGATTTAAAATGATACATGATGCATCTTCATTCCAGGTAAACTACTTCCTGTGAGATTAGCACTCCCTACTAGAGAGGATGCTGTGGCTCAATTTAGATATGGTGGCTCAGTGGCTAAGACGCTGAGCTTGTCGATCAGAAAGGTCGGCAGTTTGGCGGTTCAAATCCCTAGCGCCGCATAACGGAGTTAGCGCCTGTTCCTTGTCCCAGCTTCTGCCAACCTAGCAGTTCGAAAGCATGTAAAAGTGGAAGTAGAAAAAATAGGAACCACCTTTGGTGGGAAGGTAACAGCGTTCTGCCTTTAGTCATGTGGGCTACATGACCACGGAGACTTCTTCGGACAGCGCTAGCTCTTTGGCTTTGAAATGGAGATGAGAACTGCACCCTAGAGTCAGGAACGATTAGCACATATGTGCGAGGGAAATCTCTACTTTTATGTCCACAGTAGCCTCTGCCCATCAATATTAATCACACACACAGCAAACTATGTAATCCAATCAGTCACTTATGAAATGAAAGAAGATTCTTATTTTTGTCCTCTTGGTGAGAATGGTCCTTAAAAAGGCAAACAAACCAGCAAGCCAATGTTAATTCCAAACAGATGTTCATATATGCGATGAAAGAGAAGCTATTCCTTTTACTGACTGGTAGCCAAACTTAGCTTACAGTGCTCCTCCAGAAAGCTTCTCTCAGGAGTTACAGAAGGAAAGTAATTTGTTGAATGGTTTTTGACTTATCGTTTACAGTCTGGCATTAAGACAAATGCTATTTAAGCCAAACAATTCTAGCTTTAGGTGACTCATTATACTGAGGATCAGGATGACATTTTCTGAGAATTTCCATATGATATTCAAGATTTAATAGTGCGCAAAGACTTAAATTCTGAGCTATGATCCCTTCTTTTCATCCAAATACAGACAAAAAGAAATATACACTATAATGATCTCCCACAAAGGCATTTATTTATTATTTATTAATTATGTTTATTAGCCACCCATCGTACAACAGGATAACCTTGGGCAGCTTAAGGGATGTGGTGGCTCAGGGGCTACGACACTGAGCTTGTCAATCAGAAAGGTTGGCAGTTCAGAGATTCAAATCCCTAGTGCCACATAACGGAGTGAGCTCCTGTTACTTGTCCCAGCTTCTGCCAATCTAGCAGTTCAAAAGCATGTAAAAATGCAAGTAGAAAAATAGGGACTGCCTTTGGTGGGAAGATAACAGCATTCCATGAGCCTTTGCCATTTAGTCATGCTGGCCACGTGACCACGGGAACATCTTCAGACAGCACTGGCTTTTTGGCTTTGAAATAGAGATGATCACCGCACCCTAAAGTCAGGAACGACTAGCATGTATGTGTGAGGGAATCCTTTACGTTTACCTTAACCTTGGGTGGGTTACAATATTACCATCAATGTGATGGAGATTTTATTTACTTTACATTAGTGAATCCTACCATATTGGTTTTAAAGAATATCCAAAGAGGAAATTTTTAAAAAAGTCAAAATGGTGACCATGACCCTCTGCTGAAAGCCGCCGTCTTGTTTTTTTGTTTTTTGTTTTACTCACTTGCCTATCCTTTAAAGCAGGGGTCCCCAACCCCTGGGCTGCAGACTGGTACTGATCCATGGCCAATTCGGAACCCACCTGCCAAATCTGTGAGTGAGCGCATGAAATTTCATTGGGGCATATGCAGGAGCTAGGTTGTGTGAGTGAAACCATCCCTACCCCCCCTACCCATTATCACCACCACTACTTGTACTGCTGATCCATGGAGCCAGAAAGATTGGGGATCACTGCTTTAAAGAGAAATACTTCAATTGTTTAGAAAAATATATAGTTATCAAACTTAGATGATTAGCACAATATGAAATACATTAGTGAACTATTGTTAATTATATTACCTAAACAGCCTTCCCCAGCTTGGTTTCCACTGAATCTGTTGGGTTGTTGAAGAAGTCTGATTTAAAGTAAGGCTAATGTGCGGCAAGGGATCATTACTAGAACTGGGCATTTGGAGATCCAACCCAGATGGGCTTTTACTAACACTCTGAAGTAAATTAATTTTCCGAATCAGATTGCGGGTTCTGTTTGGATTGTCAAATTCAATAAGGTACATTTGGATTCACTGGATGATTCACAATCACATTTTGTGTGCCCTTTTCTATAAAATGACTCAGCTATTTATTTTTCTGAATTCTTGCATCTGATCAAATTGAGTTCCAAAACAAATGAATGTTGCAATTCAAAACTTGAAGCTGAAATTTGGGGATAGTGAAGTGCAGGTCTCTTTTATTTTTTAACTTAGTGCAATGTGTGATCTCTACTATTTTGACTTTATCAACAAGACATAATCTATGGCTTAGCAGAACACATGAAACCAAGATAAACTCTAAACCAGTGTTTCTCAACCTTGGCAACTTGAAGATGTCTGGACTTCAACTCCCAGAATTCCCCAGCCTGAAGTCCGGACATCTTCAAGTTGCCAAGGTTGAGAAACACTGCTCTAAACCATATCTTTCAAACCTAATGGCTAGGTTCAGCAATAACATTAAGCCAAAAACTAATTTGTGATGTGGGAATCACAAATTAACAGCATAAGCTTGTATATGTTTCTTCCTGGACACATCCCAGCATGTTCACCCACCCATGTACATTTATATAGAAATACAATATTTCTTTTAAGTACAGTAGAGTCATTAAGTGGCAAATGAGCCACAGTGAAAAATGGCTATCATCACTGTAACCCTTTTTCGCAAGATAGTTCTGGAAAGGCCAAGAACTGTATTAAAATGCTCTTTTTAGAAAGGGAAAATTCTATAATAGTTGAAATAAATTAGCAAGAGAAAATTAATTTGCTCCTTTTCTATTAGATTTAAAAATAATTATTTGTTGCATAAAAGGTATTGGGTTTTATCTATTTTTTTTTACTATTTTAGGACATGCCATTTCTTCTGAAATCTAATTTCCTTGATGCTTTTTAATTTTTCTTTTTTTGGCAAAGTACACACTTCAAGAATATAAATGCCTTTATAGACTTGATAATATCCATACTGTTATTCCAAAGGACTGTGAATCTTGCACTGGTGGCTTCTGATAGCAAGAGATATTAGTAGCCCTGGTGGCACAGTGGTTAGAATGCAGTATTGCAACCTAACTCTGCCCTCTGCTAGGAGTTTGATCCCGGTTCAAGGTTGACTCAGCCTTTTATCCTTCCAAAGTCAGTAAAATGAGGACCCTGATTGTTGGGGGCAATATTTTAATGTTGAAAACCGATCAGAGAATGCTGTAAAGCACTGTGGAGTGGTGTATAAGTCTAGGTGCTGTTGCTAATATTTCTAAATAACACATATAATTAGACAGAAGATACCCTACTCAGCCATATCACAATTGAGAAGCAGAATGGAAGGACATGGGATAGCCATTTTCTTCTCAAAATATCTGGCAATATCTATTCCCATGTTTCCTGGAAAATGACTGTTTATTGCTAATATTAGTTTATTTGCTTTTTCATTAGGCTTTTATGCTGCTCCAATCACTTACAAATGGTATCATTCCTGAAATTTGTAAAACAGGTCTGTGTGTGTGTGCATAAACAATATTAAAATACAAATAAGCATCAGAAATATAAGTTACCTTAAACAACTACCCCAAATACCAAAGCAAACATTATCAGTGTTGTATTTTAACATCACTATAGCAATAGCAATAGCAGTTAGACTTATATACCACTTCATAGGGCTTTCAACCCTCTCTAAGCGGTTTACAGAGTCAGCATATTGCCCCCAACAACAATCCGGGTCCTCATTTTACCCACCTCGGAAGGATGGAAGGCTGAGTCTACCCTGAGCCGGTGAGATTTGAACAGCCGAACTGCAGAACTGCAGTCAGCTAAAGTAGCCTGCAGTGCTGCATTTAACCACTGCGCCACCTCGGATCACTGTTCTTCCAATGATCAGTATTGCTACATGTAAACTTGTTACTTCAAATTTTCTCAAATAAGTTGATTCATGTCTGCGTCCTACAACTTGTGCAAAGAGTTACATGATGATCTCATTGCATAATTATTAATTCCTTTGTTACTATTAAAATTGTTATTGCCATTATTATCTCAAATCAATCCACTGCAAGATGAAGGTATTTTGTTGAAGATTATGGGTCATAATCTACCACATTGGTCCAGTGTGGGTTGGCAGAGTCGGATACCATCCATTATGTGCACTATATCAGGGGTGTTAAGCTGGCGGACCATGGGCTGGATGCGTCACACACAGGTCACGCCCATCCCTGCTTCGCAAAGGGAAAAAACATCATGATATGTCACGTGACAGCAATGTGATGCTGCGTATATCTTTGTGATGAATTTTAAGTTGTACCACCTAATGTCATTAATTTGGACATATTTATACTTTTCTCCTCTGTGTTCCACATACTGGCTTTATCAGCTTTGGACATATAAAACATACATTTTTAAAAGTCAAGGACAAGGAAGGTTTAGTGGAACAGAATTGTCTTGTTTTTAATGTGGAATACCCTTATATTCACAATTGATCATAGGTATTATTGTTACTCTGCTTCCAGAAAGTCCAGATGCCTCTTGAAAAAGCATCTTTGGGACAACCATGATCTAGATGACTGAGAATCTCCAGAGACATTAACTATACTAACAATTACTATTAGCCCAATAAATGTATTAAAAGGAAAATAAGATCTCTGCCAAAGCACCAGGCAAGAACAAGGACACTTGTAGAAAAGCCTTTTTGATAATAAAATCTATGCATTCTGATGAGATGCATTTGATTTTTTCCAATTTGTGCCCCATAAAACAAATTTTGAATAAACAAATAACACCACCCAGATATAAAAAGTGCCTTCTAGATTTAATTGACTCTTTAGTTCTAGTCAGACAAATGAGAAGGGGAAAAAAACCAGAGCAAGCATCAGAAGGAAGAAAGGAAAAGGGAAAAAAAAACCAAAAGGATATAATATATTGTAGCAGGAAGTGAGAAGAGTAGAAATGTAAAACAAACATTTGTTTTGCATATTATGAATTTGCTGCCCGGCATGGGAAAAGGGTAAAAGAATCCACATTAGAGACTAAATGCAAACAGGAAATTCAGGTTTCCCAGGCTTTGATGCAATGTCATTGCAAATGAACAAGGATTCCAGGGTCTCTTAATTTCTCAGGGCACCACAGGAATTTCCCTGAGAAAAATGTGGGAGAGCGCTCGCAATACAGGCATCTGGTTTGAGGGGGGGGGCTCAGTGGTGGGATTCAGCCAATTCGCACCTATTTGGGAGAACCGGATGGTAACTTTCTAAGCAGTTTGGAGAACTGGTTGTTGGAAGAAATATGTTGTTTTTTCCTACTTTACAGGGCTAATTCTGTAAGGAAGGCAGGAAGGAAACATTCTGGTGTTGTTTCTAGCCTAATCTTTATTGCCCTACTTACAGAAACTGCCTCTATGGTTAACCCTTATTACACTGTAACTGTTAAGGCAAAGTGCCCATCGACCTGAGTGACATTGACTTGGCCATGCCCACATGGTCACATGACCACAGAGCCCCGCCTACCTAGCTGGTCATTAGGACAGAGAACTGGTTGGTAAATTATTTGAATCCCACCACCTTGGGGGGGGGGACTGTGTGGATCACACATTGCACTAAATTACTGACTAATTAACTAAAGTTTACTGGATAAACCACAATTCTATGGGGAGTCTCTGGATCCCTCATTTCACCCCTGAGCTACAAATATGCTCCTTTATTGGTACCACAATTCTATGCACACGCACAAGATGCCAAAGCATAAATCTAAGGTTTATCACTTCATTAACCAAAGCAACTATGTGTGTCTGGGTCTCACAAGGTCATTGTGTAGTAGTCAAGCTCACTTTACTGAACATGGGTTCGTGGATTACGTTGGGGCGGGTGGGCGGAGCCTCCCACAGCCACCACTCCCGGTTCGCCTGAACCGGAGAGAACTGCTGAATCCCATCTCTGGGCAGAACAATGGAGATATTAAAAGCCACTCTTTAAAAATGAAGTAGCTGACATCCCTGGATAGCTTGGGTGCTATGGACAGTAGAAGATTTTTTTAAAAAATCCAAATGTGTTCAATTAAAAATACAGTGCTTTTCTGGGTGACTGGGGATGCAGAAGGTATGGCCTTCAGATGTCAGTCCCTAAGAGAGCTGGAGTTTAAAAAATCCTCTTTCTCATATCTTTCAAATATGGTAGTCACGTGGTAGTTCAGATCTTTGTCTAGGTATTAAATCCTGTCAAGCTCAGGAAAGAAGAATAACTGAAATTCTGGAAATAGGCTTATTGATATTCATACATGCAGTCATACCCCTATCCTGAAATTTATCATTATGCTACACTGAAATAACTTTTCCAAGGTCTCTAGTATGCCTTGTAACACATCAATTTACCCTTCGGTTCTTTGGAAAGATCACACAGGTTAGGTCTCCTCTGGATTCCATCTGCCAGCCAATGTCGGCTGGCGACTCCCCAGGGGAGAGCGTTCTCTGTTGCAGCACCAGCCCCAGCCCTCTGGAACGATCTCCCCGTGGAGATCCGGACCCTTACTACTCTCCCGGCCTTCCGCAAAGCTGTTAAGTCCTGGCTGCTCCAGCAGGCCGGGGGGCTCTTGAAATATCCAGCCCCCCGGAGATTGTGACTGTTGTATATTTTAATGTTGTTTATGTATTATTCCCCCTCCCTTGTTTTATTGTAAGCCGCCGAAGAGTCCTTCGGGAGCGGGTGCCATACAAATCAATAAAACTATAACTATAACTAACTATAACCTTCTGAAACTGGTAGACCTAAATTCAGCATACTTCCCTGAATATGGAATGGCGCTGAAGCAGAGATGAAATCCTCTGAAGTCTGCTACCGGTTCGGTGAGTCAGCTACCACATGTGCACCTAAGGCGCGCCCACGCAACACTAAAAAAAGGAACATTTTGGAGCCTTCCAAATCTGCAAAGGTAAGTAGAACAGTGGGAGGGGGAATCTGCTGTGCCATGTGATTCAGATTATCTAGAAAGCAGGAAATCCGATGATTCTGGCTAATATAAATCGTGCGTCACAACTGACCATTGCCCAGCTGATAATCGGAAGTACCAATTCGCCCGACTGATAAAAAAAATTCTACCAGTTCAGGTGAACTGGTACAAACAGGTAGCATTTCACCCCCACCCTGAAGGATAGAAAGAAAGGCTGTTTACGAAGACAAATGTTGGATAAACAGAGTTTGATCCCCTTCCAATCTTGAGAACCATAAATGTCTTAGACAGGCCCCTCTGTTGTTCTCAGGAAGATCAGAGGATGGAGGGATAAGCTCATTCGGAGTTGCAAGAATCTGCTACAATGGCTGCTCCAATAAATGTAGTCCTATCCTGTATAGCATTGGTTCCTTAGTCTGTCTTTCTTATAGTGCTGACACTGAGATACAATTGAAACTCTGTTATATGTTCCCATACCGGCATCCTGCTAGTCACAATTTATGAATTCCCTGATCAGCAATTGGTCTCCTGGAGGCATCATTAAAGACAGCACAGAACCTCTGCATAAAATCCAGCCAGCTGTCTAGTATGGTGTTGTTTTCAACGAGTGGTACTGCCCACCTGATAGAATTTGATATGCTTATATAAAACTAAGATCATTTGTTAAGATGTATTTACAAACTGTTGTCAGAATTTGGCACAGAGACAGAGCAAATTAAAAACTTCATGATAAAATGGATGCAAAATTTAAGAGAATTGTGGTAGACTAATGGAAAGTTAAGGAAAAAATAATGTTTATTCCAAGTTACAATCTAAGGGAAACCTGGTGTAAAATGTTCTGCAGTCAATGTAATTCCATCTACAGTTACCAAGGTAGATAAAGTATAAAGTATTGAGTATAACAACATATCTTGGAAATTTCATAAAAAATAAGGACTGCTTCACCATACAAGTTCATGCAAAAATACTCAAAAACCATTGGAAATAAATGCATTATACATTTTTTTTAAAAAAAACTAAATACTGTTTGAATTGGAATCCCAAATGCAGTATTTTTATTAAGCATAATTTCTCTTCCCTAAACTTAAAAATTAATAATTTATTCAAACACATGTTGATCATCGTAAAAATCGAGCACAACATTGAAAAAGAGAGGGTTTTTTTACAATATGAAACTGGCAGATTAACATTAGAGAATAGGCGCAATGACAAAATGGCAATGACAAAATTGATAGTATGGTATATATCCACAATAGAAACCTAAGTTTAGCAAGAATTGGCCCTCTGAAAATATCTTTATTGCTAGAAGGGTAATAGGCACTTGAAAGCCCATCAAAGCAATTTTCCTGCACAACATGTACACAGTATAATTGCGATAGAGTTATTTCTAGTCTCATTCCTCTCTCTGATGAGCTGAGCTGTCTTTTTTTATAATAGTTCTATTTCCTCCTGAATGATCTTGTATTCCCAAGGTCTGCAAGGCATTTTATCATATTTGTAGTCCTCTCCAACTGCAATACCAAATGGAACCTGGAGATGAAATTGCAACTTCAGATCCCTGATGACATGATGATCTGCCTTAAAGAACAAAACAACAGTAAATGCAGAAATTCAGTCTGAATTCCATACCACTCGGTTACACAGAGTTCTGGATTTAAAAGACAAGCTGTGATTGTGCATAAGGGTACACACTGTTGGAAGAAATGTCCAACTGGGTTCAGTTGCAAGTGGGGGAGGGAAAGACACTGGAAAAGTGGAAACTGCTTGGAAAGATGGTTTAATGGTGAACAGGATCAGATGGCTTGAATTCCTGAACATGATCACGTGGCTTGAGCTCCTGAACAGAAAAAAGGGAAGGGATGCTTAGAGTGCCCAGGTTTTATGGCCTCTCTGGGTCCCACTCCAAAGCTTCCTGTTCCTGTGTAAGAAAAGCATTCTGATTGGTGGTCAGACTCGCAGGAGGTGGGGGTCTTAGCAAACTTTGTAGGCTGTCCTGAGACCCAAGCTTGTTTGAGCCGCTGGCTGATGTAATCTTCCCAGGTGCCACGTGGTGCATTTCTTTTGCTAGATGGGTTCTCCTGAAGAAGGTAGATCTTCGTTCTGTAGAATAGACTGGCTCAGGCCTTAATGACCCATTGACAAAGGTGGGGAGGATGAGTTCCTGCCTGCCTTTTAGGGGGAAATATTCTGCCCTTTTAATTCTTCCCCCCAAAAATTGTTTTCTAGTAGAGGGGCAGGTTTTAACTTCCTACAACATGAAACCTCTTAGAGCAGTTCTGTTTTTTCCCTAGAATTGAATAGTTTCCCTCTGCAGCTGCCAAACATTCCTTGGAAATGTGCGTTTAATTTAAGGTACTGTATCCTAGCTGGCGAATCACATCTGGAAGCCAAATTTCTGTGCAGCCCTAACTACAATACTTTATGCCTCCAGACCTAGTATCAATAAAAACAACTGCTTATACATGGCCATAAGCTTTTACAAGACTTCTCTGCTTTATTTTAGCATGCTGTGTGAATGAGTGTAATGTATAAACCAATCCTATATCAGAATCATGTCTTTTAAAACTCCCCTGCCTAAACACTTGGAAGAAATTCTTACTTGCAACAGATTATCCAAGAGAAAAATGTATTTTCAAGCCTTGGACTGTATCCAGTCTAGCTGAATTCAGTTAGCATTCTTCTTTAACAACAAAGAGTGTTGTGGCATTTTAAAAGACTTACAATGTTAATTCTCTGAAATGTCTATTTATTTTCTGCTCCTGTGTGCCTCATTTCCATATCCGGTCTTCCCCACATAATGCCCAGCACAATAATAAAGCTAAATGCATGTGAAATAATATTCACAGCAACCAAAAACATTTTCAGATGCAAAGCTTGAATAGCTTCCTTTGTGCAATGCTACATGAATTCATATGAACACTGAGAGGAAAGAGGAAGAGAAACATTTATGGCATAATAAGTGTCTTGGCTAAGATCACATTTCAAATTGATGAAAAGAAGAACAATTTTATAACTGCCTACTATATATGGTGGAACCCGGTGGTTCAGTGGCTAAGACTCTGAGCTTGTCAATCAGAAAGGTCAGCAGTTCGGCGATTCGAATCCCTAGTTCCGCGTAATGGAGTGAGCTCATATTACTTGTCCCAGCTTCTGCCAACCTAGCAGTTTGAAAGCATGTAAAAATAGGGACCACCTTTGGTGGGAAGGTAATAGTGTTCTGTGTGACTTCAGCATTTAGTCATGCTGGCCACATGACCATGGAGACATCTTCGGACAGCGCTGGCTCTTCGGCTTTGAAACGGAGATGAGCACCACCCCCTAGAGTCGGAAATGACTAGCACATACATGCTAGTCTTATCTTACTATATATGGAAAGTATAGTCTTACCTTACTATATATGGAAAGCAACAGAGATCAATAGGGTTGCCAATTAGTCTTAGAGGGGAGTGGAAAAACCTGCCCATTCTATTCCTGAGTTTATGTGCAAAAAAAAAAAAGGGTTGTATGGAAGTTCTGATTTATGGATGTTCATAGGTCATGTTGCTACTGTTGTTCCACTGATTTATAGCACAAACTGATTTTCTTAGAGAGAATCCTTGATATTGTTGGAGATCCAGGTTCACTGATTCTTCAGCACCTTATGACCATCTGACGAGAACAAATAAAGGGTGAATGATATGCTGTATGTCTCCTCTGTATCTAAGTGTTTAGTAATCTTATATCATTTTCTGTGCCTGCCTACAGACACAGATTCTTCATCTGGTAGGAGGTAGCTAGCTAGGTGCTAGACTATCCCAAGAATATGTTTCCTGTAAATAAATCCCTTTTCTGTCAGATTTTTTTTAAAAAAAAAACCACACAGCTTCATTAATCTTTGTTTTGGTTAGATTCCCGTGCAGGAACACTCACACAGAAGTACCAAACACTTCAGCTACCAACTCATATAAGTATTCTAGCCATCTGTTCGCCAGCATTGGAACACAGAAGTCTATACCTATTTATATCAAAAAATATAATCCATCATTTTGAGACTTATTAGGACTCAGGACAGGTTTACTCTACTGTGCAACTATATGTACTAACTGCATTAAAAGGTACATTTATTCCAACTACATACTAACTTTGAGAGGCAGTTCTGGGTCTTCTGGAGAGAAATGGGCAGGATACGTATATACAGTTAATCCTCAATTTATGACCACCATGAAGCCCAAAATATATATTGTTAAGTGAGAAATTTGTTAAGTGAATTTTGCCCCATTTTATAACATTTGCTAAGTGAATCACAGAAGTTGTTAAATTATTAATGTGGCTGTTAAGTGAATCTGGCTTCCCCATTGACTTTGATGGTTAGAAGGTTGCAAATGGTGATCCCATGACCCTAGGACACTGCAACTGTCATAAATATGAACCAGTTGTCAAGCATCCAAATGTAAATCATGTGACCATGTGGATGCTGCCATGATCATAAGTGTGAAAATGGTAATAAGTCACTTTTCTCAGTGCTCTTGTAACTTCGGACAGTCACTAAATAAAGTGTTGTAAGTCAAGGACTACCTGTGCAGATATGCCTGTCCAATTCTTTAAATTGGGTATGTGTCTGTATCAGAGTTTGTTGCAGAAATCAAATCCAGAAAGCACACGGAGGTAACTGTTTCAGCAGGATTCATTAACTTCTCTTTATATACCATATATTCCACCGTATAAGGTGACTGGGCATATAAGACCCCCTACTTTCAGGCACCCGTGAGCCGGCTGAAGACCTACGCGCTGCCGGGCTTTTGTAGTTTGAGCTCAACTCCTTCCTCCTCCAGACCTCCAGCCAGACCTTACTAAGTCAACCCAGCACTCATACATCCACCTGCCCAGGCGAGGAGCGCTGAGATTATCGATTGAAAGGCTGGTGTCTGCGCTGGTGGCGGCTCAGCTTTTTGCTTGGCTGCGTTGCTTTTTCTTTTCTTTTGGTTTTTTGGTATACCCAGCGTATAAGATGACTCCGATTTTTGAAATAATTTTTTGGGGTTAAAAAGTTGTTTTATATGCCTTAAAATACGGTACATAATACATTATATGCAATACCAAGAGTGGTTCTTCCAATGTGGTAGAGAGAGAGATTGGTTTCAGTTTCAATTCAAAGAGCAGACTAGGCTAGTTTGATTTCAGAGCTGAGCACAGCACTCAGAGCTAAGCCACGCCCAGACTCCAAACTGTTTCAGCTCCCGTTGGCTGACCTTGTTACTAAGCCCTATTCATTGGCTAATCTTGTTACCATGTCTCTGCCAGTCATGAATTCTCTGACAGTCTGTGTGTGAGGAAGCTGAAAATCTAGAAATTTAGTTTGGTGCCCAAGGATTTGTGGAGATTCTCATTAAACTAGCTAGAAACTAACTGTTTTAGGTTGCTTGTGGTGAGCACACACATGTACTGTACATGAGAATGACAGGAAGAGATCAGTGCAGTAACAGCTTCTCAGTGCTGAACAACTGAACAAGGTCTCAAGTTATCTGTTCTGTTATCTAGGTGGCAGCTTTCAGAAACCCTACATAGCTTTGACCCCAATCTCTGAAGGCCACCGGAAACCTTAAGGCAAGCTTCCAGGAGAGGCTCTTATTCAGAATTAATTCCTCCTGAGCTCCATGCAGTGTGTGTGCGTGTGTGCGCACACACACATACACACCAATCTGTAGCCTTAATTAGTTCATCATAGCAATTAATCACAAGAAGTTGTAATTGCAGCTTTTTAAAAAGAAGAAAAGCAGAACGGTTAATTGCAGGAAAAAACAAGCTTGTTAAACAGTTTTATGTTCCCGAAAGTGTTCTTGTTCGAACAAATAGTTGTCCATTGTGAATCATGTCTCAACAAGTGGCCCTTTTCCTGCTGATCTTTAGAGTGGAACCATAACAATGCCAAGGCTTCATCCTGCTCACGCCGTCCTGACCTCAACTTGTCCCCAGCCCCCTTCAATAGGCTTTACATCCTCATTATATGCATTGGAATTAATTCTGTGTTTCCCTGTAATTCTCCTGCCTCTTTGAGAGGTGAGCTCAAGTGTCCTGTTGAATGGGTGACCAGAGGTACATTTTTGGTGTGTTGGCAAGTAGAGACACTCCCATCATAGTTGGCCATTGGCCCATTAACATTGCCTCGGTCATTTCCTTCCCAGATCTGTCCTCCAAGCTCCTGCTGAGTTCTTAAACATTTTTTCTCATCTCTCACCTCTTCCCCAACTTGCTATTTCTGAAGGCAGCTTCTCCCCAAGCTTCCAACAAGAGAGAGGAGTGAGCCTCTGTTATTTTATCCAGGGAAAGGGGAGACAAGTTTGCTTTCAGCCTGGCAGTCAAGAGTTAACCAACTCTCTCCAGGACTTAATAGCCATACAGCCATGGCAGTATCTGAGCTGAGGTGGTGCAGTGGTTAGAGTGCAGTACTGCAGGCTACTTCTGCTGACTGCCGGCTGCCTGCAATTTGGCAGTTCAAATCTCACCAGGCTCAAGGTTGACTCAGCCTTCCATCTTTCTGAGGTGGGTAAAATGAGGACCCAGATTGTTGGGGGCAATAGGTTGACTTTGTAAACCACTTAGAGATGGCTGTAAAAAGCACTGTGAAACAGTATATAAGTCTAAGTGCTATTGCTATCTGCCTCTCTCTCTTCTGGGACTCTTTCTACTCTAAAAGCCATGTCTAATTATACCCATCTGAACTGCAGAATTGCACAATGACATCAAGGCCAACTTCATTATGCTGCCATATCCTAAGTCATGGGTGTTTAATGCAGGCTGGTGATGCACCAGTGGGGGAAGCAGCGAAGCTAGGGAAGAAAACCAATCAGTGTGGAATCAGTTTAGAATCACTGATACACTTGTAAATCTGGACAATGTGTTTTGGCTAGGAATAGCAACAGATGCAGGGCAGAGACTGGCAATGTAGACAGCCAATGTTATGATGGCATTCTTTTGTGCCAACACAAGAAGGGGCCAATAGCGATTTAACTGAATAAGAGAGAAACAGCATCTGCCTTTATGAAATGAAATTTATCCCACTTGGCTTTTCAGTGAACCCACTGCACACAATTCAAGGCTGTCTCAACAGATTAGGTGACAAGCTATACAATAAGGGGGGAAGAAATTATCCCACCATAATTAATGAAGTTTTCTTTTTAACTAAATCATCTTCTCGTTTAAAACCAAAAATTATTTTAGTTTTATTCACCCAAAAGAAATCTGGGGAGTTAACAAAAAGGAGGGATCCTTCCTTTCCCACTTCTAATCCCTCATGTCCCTTGGCAGCTAGTCAAGATGATTATAAGCAAATAAATTATATCAAGCATGTCAAATTTGATTTCATTGAGGGCTGCATCAGAGTTATGTTTGAACTTGGGGGGCCAGGGTGGGCATGGCCAGCTCAACATCATTTGTGGTGGAGGCACCTGTGGTGGCCTGAGCACTGTGCCAGCAAAAACAGGCTCTCAAGCTCCGTTTTTGGCTGCAATGGTCTCCTGCAACCCTCTGACACCAAAAATGGAGATCCGGAGGGTTGCTCATGGCCCTCATGAGCTCCATTTTCACTGGCAGAGGCACCATGGATCGGTCCTTCGCTGTTTCCTGGGTGGCTCCATGACCCAGATCTTAAAAACCCTGTGGGCTGTATCTGTCCCCCGGGCCTTGAGATTGACACCCCTGAATTATAGGATAGGAAACATGTCAGCATCTCCACCCTTTTTCTAGCTTCCCTGTAAAACTGGTAGCTGCAGATCATCATTTTTAATGGGCATATTTGCTGAACCCTTGTCCATAACTAAACCATGGTTTATGGGTCTAACCTTATTTCCCAGGGTCTTCTACCACCTTGAACTACAAAGTATTGGTTTGCATAATATATTTGTCTGGTGTCCTGCTGTGGGATTAATTCAAATGGAATGCAAATAAGCAACAACTGGAATAAAAAAGAATATTCATTAGGCCCACTCAGCATCCATAATATGGTACAAATTGTTTAGTTCTCCAAAACTCTTCAGCAGACAAGGTAGGGCAAAAGAGAGAAGATGGGCAAACTGACTAGTGTAGGAAGGACAGTCTACTTTTAGTAGCTGTTTGATAAAGAAATGTGGGAGAGAGAGAGAGATGCTGATTAACCACTACCAGCTGCTACAAGAGGAAGCTTGGCCTGGTGGGATAGAAAAACTGTCCCATAATGCCATCAGTTCCTCGTTGGGAGGCTCAAGTGTGCTTCTCACACTGAAGTGAAGCATTGTCTAATAAATACCCTTGGAAAAATATCATAGAATAATGAGAGCAGCAGGAGGAGCATATAATTTTGAGCACTGTGCCGTTGATGAAATCACCAATTTTAGGTGTCACGGGAAAGATCAACTGAATGAGGGAGTGGAAAGATGGCTCTTTGCTTACAGGGAAGAAATAGCCTGTTCCTGTTTGATTCGACTGATGTACCGTATTAGGAAGGCAAACATCCTGCCAGACTTTGAATGGTAAAGTACCACCCCTTTTTGTTAGCTGCTAGGTCATAGCAGTTTCAGAGGCAAAGTAAATTTGACATCTAAATCCTGTTTGACACAGAGCCACTTGGAGAAGTTTTCACTCCCTGACCTGCTGGCTATCAAACCTGAGCTTTAAGCCAGCATCGCCAAGAGACATCAAATAGCAAACAAACAAGCATATACAAGTACACACTTATATACCTCACTATTGCTGGTTGTTTTAAGATATACAAGGTCGGCAGCTGGTCCATTTTATTTCTGCTTTCTTTGCCGTCTGTCAGTTTTTCTAGCTGGGCAGGTTATCATCTTAATTCCTGCTGATTAGTAAATTCCGCTGAACTCAATTGCATTTAACTGCTGAGAAAATAAGGATTACCACCGCTATGCAGGAGTTTGTACAGCAGCCTTTCCCAAGTGGTGTCATCCAATTTGTATTGGATCACAAGTCCCATTACAATTAGCAATCTGACTGAGGATTTAGGATTTTTCATGTTACTGTTCTGATGTTTATAAGAGAAACCAAGGGGGGGGGGTCTAAAATGAAAATACAACATGAATATATACATGGAATAAATGGATGCAAGGATGGTTGTGTGAATGGCATATGCATGAAGCACAATTTGAGCCTTGACCCAGCCCTACATACATGTAGGATCACAAAAGGTTAATAAACAGAGATGGCTTCCCATCACGGGAGGGAGTATCCCCAGATGTTTTAGACTACAAATGCCTTTATTCCTTGATGATAAGGACATATTAGAAGATAGTTCCAAACATCTAGAAAACATTCTTTTGCAGACTAATCTGTCTGATTAATCTATCCCAAGAATCTTCAACTGGAGTTACTAGCAGGGCTCAATTAACAACAGTAATTGGAACCAGAATTTCCATCACTAAACAATTTGGCTGCAAAGCATGATGTCATGAGATTGCATCACTTAATGATGGCAATTCTGGTAGATCCCATTGCCATTGTTAAGTGAAAATTGCAGGTGATTAACCAAGTATCTCCTTGCAATTTCCCATTGACTTCCAACAAGCAAAGGCAATGGACAAACTGGCAGGAAGTGAGTTCTGCATAGTTCGCAAGAAAGCTAGCAGGCAAGTAAGCAGCTAACACAACTGCAGCCAGGGTGGGCGTGACTGCTACTAGGAGTGGGAAGCCGTACAAACTCAGGAGGGCCTTGGACAACTTTGAGAAGGTGCTTCAAATTTTGGTCATCTGTCTACAGCCGTGATGGGGAACCTATGGCACACAGGTGGTACACAGACCCCCCTCTGCAGGCACACAATCTGTTGCCCCAGCTCAGTTCCACTGTACATGCATGTGCGTTTCCCACTGGCCAGCTGAATTTTGTGTCTCTGCTGCACATGCATGGGGGGGTGGGGCGCATGCAGGAGATGCGGATGCACGCACGGCGGCAGGGGTTGTGCGCACATGCGTGGGGGGAGGGGTGAATCGTGCTCCCCCACAGCCCATTTTTGCTCCCAGGAGGCTGCAGGGAGGCCTACTAGGCCCAAAATGGGGTGCGGGAAGGTCGCATGCGCATGCGCAGGGGATGGGGAATGCAAGGGAGTCACATGCGCATGCCCAAGGGGTGGGAATATGGGGGAGTCATGCATGCATTGCATTGTGGGTGCAGGCACACACACACGCACACTGTCACATGCACATGCATGTGCTTTCAGTACACAATGACAAAAAGGCAAAGATTGCTGCGAATACCATAACCATACCTCCCAAAGACCCATTAGATCACACAGATTGGGCCTCCTCCGGGTTCCGTCTACTAGCCAATGTCATCTGGCTACTACCCAGGGGAGGGCCTTCTCTGTGGCGACTCCGGCCCTTTGGAACGAGCTCCCCACAGAGATTCGGACCCTCACCTCTCTCCAGGCCTTCCGAAAAGCCGTTAAAACCTGGCTGTGTCGGCAGGCCTGGGGTCGATGAGTTCCCTTCCCCTCTCAAAGCATGTGGCTGTTGGTTGTTTTAAATTCCCTGTACCTTTTGTTGTAGTTCTTGTGTTTCCCTTCCCCTCCTTTGGGTTTGTGCGCCGCCCTGAGTCCTGCTGGGAATAGGGCGGCATATAAATAAAATGAACCTTGAACCTTGAACCATAATTTCAAGGACAGAGCAAGAATCCCATTTGTTCAGTGCCACTGTGACTTTGAACAGTTGTTGAACGAAAGGTTGCTGTTCTGACCCCCCCTCTCCGTACACCCAGGCACTCCAAGACAAGATTATTGGTAAATGACACAGTAAATCAACACACTGACAAGACCTTGGCAGCAATCCAGACTTCCAAGATAAGAAATATACACAAGAACTTCTCCAGCGTTGGTAATGAAGTTGAATCCTGCAAACAGTCTCCTCCCAAAGTCTCTCCTTATATACCCTCTTGAGAAGAGCCTAATTACAACCACCTGTGTCCAATTATCTTCTGAATCTGCTTGGTTGTTCTCTGTATCTATCTGCCCGCCATTGCCTGGCGTCCAGGACCAAGTCCCTTGTCTCCTCCCCACTGCTCCAAGGCCTGATGTCATCGGCACACTCCCTTTGGCTTTCACCGCTGCTCCATGCCTCAGGCACCTCCTGGTGGCCAACCAGCCTCTCTGGTCCCTGCTTGGAGTCGGAACCAAGTCCAGGGTCCTCCACATCTTCCAGAGCCGACTCATAGGGCTTGCTGTTGGAGTCTGTTTGCAGCTCCAACGGCTCCTGCTGGGCCACAACAGGTTGCTAAGCAAGAACTACCTATATGTGATTAAGGTGACAGTGAAGGAAATCCAAGTAATGAAAGAACCAGGGATTAACAGAATTGAATTTTCAAGGAGACCATGAAATTGTGTAAATAAAAGAGAAGGCCTAACAGAAAACTTTTCTGTATGTCTTCTTCATAATATCTGAATTCTGCTTTATTTATGCCCTGAATCTAATCTAGCTAGCTTTTTTTTAAATGACCCAAGCTACTTGAATGCAGTTTCCCCATGGCTTTGCTTCCTTCTACTAAGTATTGGTTTATATGGACCAACTCTATGCAAACTGCCCACAATTCAGACCTCTTAGCCTTGCCTTGAGCCAGGGACATTACAGTACCACCACAGCTATGTCATTCTGGGAAATTAATTAATTAACGTCAGGGCAGGAAAGTCGTTGCTTCTATGCAGGAATGTCCTTTCATAGTCTCCAGTCTTTATCTTGTTGGAAGAAATGTCGTTTTGGGTTCAGTTCCAAGTGGGGAAAAAGACACTGGAAACATGGAGGCTACTTGGAAAGATGGTTTAAGGGTGGACAGGACCCCATCGTTGGAGGTCCTGAACAGAAAAGGGGAATCACATGCTTTAAGATGTTGGGTGAAGGAGAAAAAAAAAGCAGAAAAGGGGGGCTTGCTGAGAGTTCCTGAGTTTTTTATACTTTCTGTTCAACCCCACCTCTCTGTTTCCTGTTTCTGTGTAAGAAATGTATTCTGACTGGTTGTCAGACTCCCGGGGCGGGGTGGGGTGGGTGTTAGCTAACTTTGTAGGTTGTGTGCCTTTTGAGTCCCAAGCTTGGTTGAGTTCCCAGATGCCATGCGGTGAGTTTCTGTGGAGGGTTAATCCTACCTTCGTTATGTACAGTAGACTAGCTCAGGCATTTTAATGGCTCATTGACAAAGAGTGAGTCTGTTTTCTCCCTAAAAACATATTTCTCCATTTCTTATCCAGGAAAATATAATATTCTTCCTTTTCAATATTTCCCAGGATATTTCATTTTTCTAGGAGAAGGGTAGGTTTTAAATTCCTACAATCTTGCAGTACATTTTTAGATCTTTGCTGCTTTTATGGTCTGTCTGTACAAATAGCCTGCAAGCATTTACTTTTAAGTATTCAATTCAGCTGATTCATTAACCTCACTTCTATTTTGAGGTTTCTCTCTTTTTTATGCTTTTAGTCCTGGCTGCCTTATAGTCTAATTACACCTTAGCCTATGTGTATCCTGGCTTTATAATTAACTTCCCATTGCACACTTGCAGCTAGAAAATTAACCCCTACTCTCAGAGTACATGTCATCCAGAAGGGACAAAAAGTATCAGCCTTAAAGAAGAAGATCTCAGCCAGGCTTTCCATTTCCATTGTGGTTTCTTGCTTTCTGATCCCCATGTGAGATGGAGACTGAACATGCCTCATCAGTGCTGGAATGAATGTTTCTATAGAATAGACCAGAGGATTGCCATTGTGGAATTGAACATAGAAAAGATTAAAATTTTCACATTGAATACTATTAATTGCTTTCTAGTTGCTTCTTCCTATGGAAAAAGTGGACTTCATAATACAGCAAAAGTAGGTATCACCATAGTAGGAATTTCTTACATATGAATATAAGCCATGAGTTTTATGAGAGGCAAAGAGTCCTCTGGAACCACAGGTAGAGCCATCTAAGTTCAACTCCTGGGTTTTTTTTTTGATGATAGGTGTCCAAATGCAATTAAAATTGGAACAAGATGTAGCTCTAACAGCCGTGTGAGCTTTCAAAGGCTCCCAAAAAAAGAAAAAGGGGGAAGAAAATGCCATCAAGGCAAGAGCAAACATTATCACATTGAGTCACATAAGACCTTTAACAACTCTTAACAAACCATAGGGATAATGATTTAGTCAACAACTAAATCATTCAGAAGACATATGTACTTGTGGATTTCTTGCAAAATCCTTCTCCCAACAAATAGTACTGGAAGTTGGTTGGTTCTTTTCAAAGGAGCCAACAAAGACACCCTTAGCTGCTAGTATTATTGAGCCCATGGGGGTTTTCATGTTATGTTTTATTGTATTACTGTTGTTGTCATTATTATTTTATCCAAACTTTAATGAGATGCTTATCATTATTTTATTTTGTATTTTATATTTTGAGCAGAGCTCTACACTGCTTAGAAAAACTGGGAGGCTTAAGTAAAATAGATCTACAACTATAAGAGGATACTTAGTGCAAGAAGTATGAAGTTGTTACACCTTTGACAATTTTTCAGGCATTAAATGCCATTGGTATATCATTTTTTAAAAATTCTCTTTAGTTCAGTGTAAATCTCAGATCTTTAGTCCACATATTTTCCCATTACTCCAGATTATGTTATAACCAAAAATTCTTGCCCATTGAATTCTACAATGTTTAGCATACTCACTTTCCAAATTCAGCTTCAGTAGCATTTTGTAAACCTTAGCTATAAGATGTTCAATATTAGCACACCATACTGTTTCAAGTTCATTTTTGATAGCTCAAAAACACAGAGTATTTTTTAAGCTAAAGTAAATCTTTCTTTCAACTATAAATAAGTAAACCAATTGCATGCATGTCCTTCTTATGCCAAATCAAATTGGCATATATACAGCCCACCTTCCATTAAGGTCTAATAGTAGAGACATACAGATATTATATTACGTTGTCCCCTTCTTAACTTGGAAGTTGATGACAGCTTGAAATGAGCCAA